>NW_027260937.1:0-117500 GCF_045791955.1 Oncorhynchus clarkii lewisi
GTATTTAACCAGGTCGGCCAGTCGAGAACACCTTTATTTAACCAGGTAGGCCAGTTGAGAACACCTTTATTTAACCAGGTAGGCCAGTTGAGAACACCTTTATTTAACCAGGTAGGCCAGTTGAGAACACCTTTATTTAACCAGGTCGGCCGGTTGAGAACAAGTTCTCATTTACAACTGCGACCTGGCCAAGATAAAGAAAAGCAGTGTGACACAACAACAGAGTTACACATGGAGTAAACAAACATAGTCAATAACACAATAGGAAAGTCAGTGTTTGCACATGAGGTAGGACAAGGGAGGGAAAGCAATGAGGAGGCCATTGTGGTAAAAAAATTACAATATAGCAATTACACTGGAGCGGTAGATGTTGCAGAAGATAAATGTGCAAGTAGAGATACTGGGGTGCAAAGGAGCATAATAACAATTTGGGGATGAGGTAGTTGGTTGGGCTATTTACAGATTGGCTGTGTAGAGGTGAGCTGCTCTGACAGCTGATGCTTAAAGTTAGTGAGGGAGATATGAGTCTCCAGCTTCAATGATTTTTGCAGTTCGTTCCAGTCATTGGCAGAGGAGAACTGGAAGGAAAGGCGGCCAAAGGAGGAATTGGCTTTGGGAATGACCAGTGAGATATACCTGCTGGAGTGCGTGCTATGGGTGGTTGCTGCTATGGTGACCAGTGAGCTGAGATAAGGCAGGGCTTTACCTAGCATAAACTTATAGATGACCTGGAGCAAGTGGGTTTGGTGACAAATATGTAGCGAGGGCCTGCCAACGAGAGCGTACAGGTCGCAGTGGTGTGTAGTACTGCGAGTGGTGCAGTGGTGTGTAGTACTATATGGGGCTTTGGTGACAAAACGGATGGCACTGAACGACTGCATCCAATCTGCTGACTAGAGTGTTGGAGACTTTTGTAAATGACATCAACGAAGTCAAGGATTGGTAGGATAGTCAGTTGTACGAGGGTATGTTTGGCAGCATGAGTGAAGGACGCTTTGTTGCAATATAGGAAGCCGGTTTTAGATTTAATTTTGGATTGGAGATGTTTAATGTGAATCTGGAAGGAGAGTTTAGTCTAACCAGACATCTAGGTATTTGTAGTTGGTATTTGGTAGACATATATTTGTAGACATATTCTAAGTCAAAACTGTCCAGAGTAGTGATGCTAGACGGGCGGGCAGCGATCGGTTGAAGAGCATGCATTTAGTTTTACTTGCATTTAAGAGCAGTTGGAGGCCACGGAAGGAGAGTTGTATAGCATTGAAGCTCGTCTGGAGGTTAGTTAACAGTGTCCAACGAAGGGCCAGAGGTAAACAGAATGTTGTCGTCTGAGTCAAGGTGGATCAGAGAATAACCAGCAGCAAGAGCGACATCATTGATATATACAGAGAAGAGAGTCGGCCCGAGAAATGAACCCTGTGGCACCCCCATACAGACTGCCAGAGGTCCGGACAACAGACCCTCCGATTTGACACACTGAACTCTATCAGAGAAGTAGTTGGTGAACCAGGCGAGGCAGTCATTTGAGAAACCAGGGCTGTTGAGTCTGCCAATAAGAATGTGGTGATTGACAGTCGAAAGCCTTGGCCAGGTCAATGAATACGGCTGTACAGTTCTCTTATCGATGGCGGTTATGATATCGTTTAGGACTTTGAGCGTGGCTGAGGTGCACCCGTGACTGGGGAAGGTACAGTGGGATTCTAAATGGTTGGTGATCTGTTTGTTACTTGGCTTTCGAAGACCTTCGAGAGGCAGGGTAGGATGGATATATCAGAATCAGTTTGGGTCTAGTGTCTCCCCCTTTGAAGAGGGGGATGACTGCGGGAGCTTTCCAATCTTTGGGGATCTCAGACGATATGAAAGAGGTTGAAAAGGCTAGTAATAGGGGTGGCAACAATTTCGGCAGATAATTTTAGAACGAAGGGGTCCAGATTGTCTAGCCCGGCTGATTTGTAGGGGTCCAGATTTTGCAGCTCTTTCAGAACATCCGCTTTATGGGTGATGGGGAAATGTGGAGGCTTGGGCTAGTTGCTGTGGGGGATGTAGAGCTGTTGACCAGAATAGGGGTAGCCAGGTGGAAAGCATGGCCAGCTGTAGAAAAATGCTTATTGAAATTCTCTATCGTAGTGTTATCGGCGGTGACTGTCTTTCCTAGCCTCAGTGCAGTGGGCAGCTGCATGGATTTTAGGTTCCCCTGAACTTTTTCAGAGTTTGTGCTACAGGATGCTAATTTCTGATAAAAGCTAGCCTTTGCTTTCCTAACTGCCTGTGTATATTGGTTCCTAACTTCCCTGAAAAGTTGTATATCACGGGGGCTATTCGATGCTAATGCAGTACGCCACAGGATGTTTTTCTGCTGGTCAAGGGCAGTCAGTTCTGGCGTGAACCAAGGGCTATATCTGTTCCTAGTTTTACATTTTTTTTTAATGGGGCATGCTTATTTAAGTTGGTAAGGAATGTATTTTTAAAGAATAACCAGGTATCCTCTACTGACGGGTTGAGGTCAATATCCTTACAGGAGACCCGGGCCAGGTCGATTAGAAAAACCTGCTCACAGAAGTGTTTCAGGGAGCGTTTGACAGTGATGAGTGGAGGTCGCTTGACTGCAGACCCATTACGGACGCAGGCAATGAGGCAGTGGTCACTGAGATCCCTGGTTGAAGACAGTAGAGATATTTAGTGAGCAGGTTAGTCAGGATATCTATGAGGGTGCCTGTGTTTACGGATTTGGGGTTGCACCTTAATTGATAATTTGTGTAAGATTAAGGGTATCTAGTTTAGATTGCAGGACGGCCGGGGGTGTTGAGCATGTCCCAGTTTAGGTCACCTAGCAGCACGAGCTCTGAAGAAAGATGGGGGGGAAATCAATTCACATAATGGTGTCCAGAGCACAGCTGGGGGCAGAAGGTGGTCTATATAGCAAGCAGCAACGGTGAGAGACTGTTTTCTGAAAAGGTGGATTTTTAAAAGTAGAAGCTTGAATTATTTGGGCACAGACCTGGATAGCATGACAGAACTCTAGGCTATATCTGCAGTAGATTGCAACTCCGCCCCCTTTGGCAGTTCTATCTTGTCGGAAAATGTTATTTTTTTTTTTTAGGGTTTTTGTCTCCCTAAGCCAGGATTGACATGGCTAGGACATCAGGGTTGGCAGAGTGCTGAAGCAGCGAATAAAACAAACTTAGGGAGGAGGCTTCTGATGTTAACATGCATGAAACCAAGACTTTTACGGTTACAGAAGTCAACAGATGAGAGCACCTGGGGAATGGGAGTGGAGCTAGGGGCTGTAGGGCCTGGGTTAACCTCTACATCACTAGAGGAGGAGTAGGGTAAGAGTATGGCTAAAGGCTATAAGAACTGGTCGTCTAGTGTGTTCGGAACAGAGAGTAAAAGGAGCAGGTTTCTGGGAGCTGAAGAATAGATTCAAGGCATAATGTACAGACAAGGATGTGAATACAGTGGAGGTAAACCTAGGCATTGTGTGATGATGAGTGAGGTTTTGTCTCTAGAGACACCATTTAAACCAGGTGGGAGATAGCTAGCCCTTTTGTTCTAAGGCATATTGAGCAGGGCTGGAGGCTCTACAGTGAAATAAGAAAACAATCACTAACCAAAACAGCAATGGGAAAAGGCATATTGACATTAGGGAGAGGCATGAGTAGCCGAGTGATCATAGGGTCCAGTGAGTAGCTAGGCGAGCTGTTGGCACGGCGATTCAGACAGCTAGCGGGCCGGGGTTAGCAGAAGGGCCTTAGGGGGATGTCGCGACGGAAGGGTCTGTTGTAGCCTCCTCGGACGGTTACATCGGCAGACCAGTTGGGATGGATTGGCAGGGCTCCGTGTAGTAAAAGGGGTCCAGGCCAATTGGCAAAATGGGTATTGTAGCCCAAGAAATTGACTGATGGACCTCTTCAGCTAGCCGAGAGATGGGCATAGCACGAGGCTAGGCTAACTGGTGTTTGCTTCCGGACAGAGACGTTAGCCTGGAGTAGCCATTCGGATAGCAGCTAGCTAGCTGGGAGATGGGCGTAGCACATGGCTAGGCTAACTGGTGTTTGCTTCCGGACAGAGACGTTAGCCTGGAGTACCCATTTAGGATAGCAGCTAGCTAGCTGCGATAATCCAGGTGAAAAAGTTCAGAGCTTGCGGTAGGAATCCGGAGATGTGGTAGAGAGGAAGCGGTCCCCGATATGCTCTGGGTTGAATCGCGCTGTGCAGATTGGCAGTAGTTGACCGGGCTGAGGTTAGGTGATGACAGCTAGCAGTGGCTAACTGACTACTAGCTACTAACTAGTTAGCTGGCTAGCGTCTGTTGGTTCTATAGAAAATAGTAGATCCATACCACATTGGGTGAGGTGGGTTTCAGGAGAGTATGTTAAAATTTAGGTAAAAAATATATTAAATTATTTATGAAGGAAACAAAGATATCTACACGTGACAAGACAAAGACGTCTGACTGCTACGCCATCTTGGAGTACTACAACGATGTGTATAAACCATAGCACTGGGGTGCTTTATTGAAGCCATTGAGTAGCCATCTTGGAACTCCTCAATTGTAGGACTTTGAACCTGCCCTCGTGGGGGGGGGGGGATCTGGTTTCGTGGCACATCGAATCTCCAGGTGTCACCTTCACCTCGTCTCCTCCTCAGGTACGTCACAGTGACAGAGTGAGTCTTACCTTGAAGATGAACAGTCGACCACACTTTGGTTTCAACACTCACTGGGACTCGACAGGAGCAAGAGTCGGAGGCATCCAACCAGGTGAGAGTTGACTTCACCTCTCCCCTCCTTCAGGAATGGATGGGGACACCTATGTCCTGTGTACCGTGTTGTTGTTAGCATTGGTTGTAATCCAATAAGAGTTTACCAAAGTAGGTCAACAGAAATGTAGCAACAGCAGTAAGAAATGGATGAATAGAAGTTTGAACAAACAGATTAATATTTATCTTTTTTTGGGGGGGGGGGTATGTTTTAGTCTAAAGGTGTCTTGGTGCTAGAAACGGTTGAATTGACCGTGGCTGGGTCGTTAGTAATGACACACTGGTTGTTCCACCGATGTCCATTACCTACAGTACAGGGAGATATTCATGAATGTTTAAACAGACCTGTGAGAGGTGTGACTTACCCTGCAACAGAGACCTAGTCAGAACCACTCTGGATATCTGTACTCAGGAGATCGACAACCTTATCCTGTTCCTCTGGGTCGGTCAGGTGTGACTGCAAATACCATCTACTACTGTCCTGTAGCTACTCTCTCTCCTGCTGTCCTGTAGCTACTCTCTCTCTCCTGCTGTCCTGTAGCTACTCTCTCTCTCTCCTGCTGTCCTGTAGCTACTCTCTCTCTCTCCTGCTGTCCTGTAGCTACTCTCTCTCTCTCCTGCTGTCCTGTAGCTACTCTCTCTCTCTCCTGCTGTCCTGTAGCTCCTCTCTCTCTCTCCTGCTGTCCTGTAGCTCCTCTCTCTCTCTCCTGCTGTCCTGTAGCTCCTCTCTCTCTCTCCTGCTGTCCTGTAGCTCCTCTCTCTCTCTCCTGCTGTCCTGTAGCTCCTCTCTCGGTCTCTGTCTCGTAGCTCCTGCTGGCCTGTAGCTTGCCTCAACATAGTGAAAGCCTCTCCTCTCCCTCCAGGTAGTCCTGCAGAGTTGTGCCAGCTCCGTGCAGGTGATGAGATAGTGTCTGTTGGTGGGCACAGGGTGGCAGAGATGAGCCACAGCCAGTGGAAGGGCATGATGACCTCTGCCCTGCAGAAAGGCAGTCTCACCATGGATGTACAGCGCTATGGTAACAACGGTGTGCGAAAGAGACTCCCCCTGACCTGCTGGGAGCTTTGTTTGTCCCTCACCACTTCCCCCCCTGACCTGCTGGGAGCTTTGTTTGTCCCTCACCACTTCCCCCCCTGACCTGCTGGGAGCTTTGTTTGTCCCTCACCACCTCTTCCCCCCCTGACCTGCTGGGAGCTTTGTTTGTCCCTCACCACTTCTCCCCCCCCTGACCTGCTGGGAGCTTTGTTTGTCCCTTACCACTTCCCCCCCCCCTGACCTGCTGGGAACTCTGTCTGTCCCTCACCACTTGCCGTCCTGTAGTGTTTACTGATTTTGTGAATCAATGTTTGTAAACCCTGTGGGACCGGGCCTGTGTTGTGACGGACTGGGTCAGAGGCCCCTGTGGGATCGGGCCTGTGTTGTGACGGACTGGGTCAGAGGCCCTGTGGGACCGGGCCTGTGTTGTGACGGACTGGGTCAGAGGCCCTGTGGGACCGGGCCTCGATCATCCATCTGACCAGTGGTGCTCTGACACTTACAGGTCTAACTGACACCAGCAGAGATGCAACGATGATGAAACTGGCCCAGATCAA
Organism: Oncorhynchus clarkii lewisi; assembly: GCF_045791955.1. Taxonomy (NCBI): domain Eukaryota; kingdom Metazoa; phylum Chordata; class Actinopteri; order Salmoniformes; family Salmonidae; genus Oncorhynchus; species Oncorhynchus clarkii. Next base: position 6,352 of record NW_027260937.1, read on the forward strand.
CGGACAAGAGGTCAATGTGTGACACTACTTTTTCATACGATCAGTGTTGACATCTCTAACGCATTTACTGACATGATTTGAGTGATGAAGGAAACGGGTTAGTAAATCTCTTTGTGTCTTTTCCCTTCTTAGGTGCCGACCTCTAAGAGCAGTAAGGGAGGTTTTCAGGACGATCCCCTGACTATCAGAAGTAAAGGTAATGAATGAATTGACTGGGACTTGACAGTGCCTTCAGGAAGTATTCACACCCCTTGACTTTGTCCACATTTTGTTAGTCTGAATTTAAAATGTATAAAATAGAGGTTTTATGTCACTGGCCTACACAATACCCCATAATGTCGGTATAATTATGTTTTGACATTTTTTGTTGTTGAAATTCATAAAATAAATGAATTGCTGAAGTGACTTTGGTCAGTAACTATTCAGTCCTTTTGTTATGGCCTAAATTAAGTTCAGGAGCAAAAATATTCTCGCACTATGTGCGATTTATAGTGTTTTTTTAACATTAAAAAAATAAATAATCACCACCTCTCTGTACCCCGCTCATACAATTCTGTAAGGTCCCTCGGTTAAACAGTACATTTCAGACACAGATTCAACCACAAAGACCAGGGAGGGTTTCCAATGCCTCGCAAAAAAGGGCACCTATTGGTAGATGGGTAAAAATAAAATAAAATCAGACATTGAATATCCCTTTGAGGTAAAGTTATTCATTACACGTTGGATGGTGTGTCACTACAAAGACACAGGCGTCCTTCCTAACTCAGTTGCCGGAGAGGAAGGAAACTGCTCAGGGATTTAACCATGAGGCCAACGGTGACTTTAAAACAGTTACAGAGTTTAATGGCTGTGATCGGAGAGAACTGAGAATGGATCAACATTGTATTGACTCCACAATACTAACCGACAGTAAATGAGGATGGATCAACATGGTTGTTACTCCACAATACTAACCTACAGTAAATGAGGATGGATCAACATGGTTGTTACTCCACAATACTAACCGACAGTAAATGAGGATGGATCAACATGGTTGTTACTCCACAATACTAACCGACAGTAAATGAGGATGGATCAACATGGTTGTTACTCCACAATACTAACCTACAGTAAATGAGGATGGATCAACATGGTTGTTACTCCACAATACTAACCGACAGTAAATGAGGATGGATCAACATGGTTGTTACTCCACAATACTAACCGACAGTAAATGAGGATGGATCAACATGGTTGTTACTCCACAATACTAACCGACAGTAAATGAGGATGGATCAACATGGTTGTTACTCCACAATACTAACCGACAGTAAATGAGGATGGATCAACATGGTTGTTACTCCACAATACTAACCGACAGTAAATGAGGATGGATCAACATGGTTGTTACTCCACAATACTAACCGACAGTAAATGAGGATGGATCAACATGGTTGTTACTCCACAATACTAACCGACAGTAAATGAGGATGGATCAACATGGTTGTTACTCCACAATACTAACTGACAGTAAATGAGGATGGATCAACATGGTTGTTACTCCACAATACTAACCGACAGTAAATGAGGATGGATCAACATGGTTGTTACTCCACAATACTAACCGACAGTAAATGAGGATGGATCAACATGGTTGTTACTCCACAATACTAACCGACAGTAAATGAGGATGGATCAACATGGTTGTTACTCCACAATACTAACCGACAGTAAATGAGGATGGATCAACATGGTTGTTACTCCACAATACTAACCGACAGTAAATGAGGATGGATCAACATGGTTGTTACTCCACAATACTAACCGACAGTAAATGAGGATGGATCAACATGGTTGTTACTCCACAATACTAACCGACAGTAAATGAGGATGGATCAACATGGTTGTTACTCCACAATACTAACCGACAGTAAATGAGGATGGATCAACATGGTTGTTACTCCACAATACTAACCGACAGTAAATGAGGATGGATCAACATGGTTGTTACTCCACAATACTAACCGACAGTAAATGAGGATGGATCAACATGGTTGTTACTCCACAATACTAACCGACAGTAAATGAGGATGGATCAACATGGTTGTTACTCCACAATACTAACCGACAGTAAATGAGGATGGATCAACATGGTTGTTACTCCACAATACTAACCGACAGTAAATGAGGATGGATCAACATGGTTGTTACTCCACAATACTAACCGACAGTAAATGAGGATGGATCAACATGGTTGTTACTCCACAATACTAACCGACAGTAAATGAGGATGGATCAACATGGTTGTTACTCCACAATACTAACCGACAGTAAATGAGGATGGATCAACATGGTTGTTACTCCACAATACTAACCGACAGTAAATGAGGATGGATCAACATGGTTGTTACGCCACAATACTAACCGACAGTAAATGAGGATGGATCAACATGGTTGTTACGCCACAATACTAACCGACAGTAAATGAGGATGGATCAACATGGTTGTTACTCCACAATACTAACCGACAGTAAATGAGGATGGATCAACATGGTTGTTACTCCACAATACTAACCGACAGTAAATGAGGATGGATCAACATGGTTGTTACTCCACAATACTAACCGACAGTAAATGAGGATGGATCAACATGGTTGTTACTCCACAATACTAACCGACAGTAAATGAGGATGGATCAACATGGTTGTTACTCCACAATACTAACCGACAGTAAATGAAGATGGATCAACATGGTTGTTACTCCACAATACTAACCTACAGTAAATGAGGATGGATCAACATGGTTGTTACTCCACAATACTAACCTACAGTAAATGAGGATGGATCAACATGGTTGTTACTCCACAATACTGACCTACAGTAAATGAGGATGGATCAACATGGTTGTTACTCCACAATACTGACCTACAGTAAATGAGGATGGATCAACATGGTTGTTACTCCACAATACTAACCGACAGTAAATGATGGAGTGAAGAGAAGGAAGTCTGTATAGAATAAAAAATAATCTAAAACATGCAACAATGTGACGACAAATAATGAATTTGTTGTCCTGAATACAAAGTTACGTTTGGGACACATCAGACTTCCGCTCTCCATATGTTCAAGCATAGAGTGGGCTGCATCATGTTATGGGTATGCTTGTCATCAGCAAGGGCTTTTTTTATTTTCATAAAAAGAAACAGAATGGCGCTAAGCACAGGCAAAAACCGAGAGGGAAAGCTGATCGTCTGCTTCCACCAGACACTGGGAGAGAAACAATTTTCCAAATGACAATAACCTAAGGCCAAATGTAGACTGGAGTTGCTTACCAAGACGGAATGTTCCGGACTAGCTTAAAGTTTTGACTTAAATCAGCTGGAAAATATATGGCAAGACTTAAATGATTGTCTATCAATGATCAACAACCAGCTTGAATTTAAATAATGTACATATATTGTGAAATCCAGGTGTGTAAATCTCTTACTCACAGATGTAATCGCTAACAAAGGTGACTCTAACATGAACTGACTCAGGGGTGTGAATACTTACGGAAATGAGATTTCTGCATTACAGTTACAAACATTTCTAAAAACACTGTCATTATGGGGTTTGTGTGTGTGTGAGATCTATTTTGTCCATTTTGAATTCAGGCTGTAACAAAATGTGGAATATGTCCAGGAGTATGAATAACTTTGAAGACGATGTATCTTTTGAAATGACTGAAGATTTAGTTTTTTTGCTGTTTCCTGGTAGTTCCCGGATGTTACTCTACGGAAACTCAGTTACTCTCTCACTTCCTCTTCTCTTTCACACTTCCTGTTTCCCCCCCCCCCCCTATGTGTAGAACATGATCTGATTGTTTTGAAAACCCAGAAAAGGAGAGCAGAGTTCTTTAATCAGGAAGGTAACAGTCAATGTTAATGTCTGTCGCCAGGCTTCGTTGTTGTTGTTGTTGTTGTTGTTGTTGGTTTATATTCAATTAGTCATTAAGCCGTTTATGCATTTGCTTTGTAGATTAAATCAACTCTGACGATTGCTTGTTTGTCCTCGAATCTGCTGCTCATATATATATTTAACACAAATATAAACCCCAATGATTTTCGTGATGTTAGTTCATTAATTGGGCCCTAATCGATGGATTTCACATGACTGGGAATACAGAGATGGTTTTGTTGGTCACGTATACCTCATCTATAGCTGGAGACGGGACCGTTCCTGGTTACCCAGTCCGCTCCTGGTTACCCAGTCCGCTCCTGGTTACCCAGTCCGCTCCTGGTTACCCAGTCCGCTCCTGGTTACCCAGTCTGTTACTGTCGAGGGACCTCTCCTGGTAGTGTCATAATGCAGTTTTTTCCTCTCAGCCTCACCAGGAGTCAGCTCTATGGTCTACCTGTGTGGTGAGTGTGTGTGTGTGTGTTCAGCCTCACCAGGAGTCAGCTCTATGGTCTACCTGTGTGTGTGTGTTCAGCCTCACCAGGAGTCAGCTCTATGGTCTACCTGTGTGTGTGTGTTCAGCCTCACCAGGAGTCAGCTCTATGGTCTACCTGTGTGTGTGTGTTCAGCCTCACCAGGAGTCAGCTCTATGGTCTACCTGTGTGTGTGTGTTCAGCCTCACCAGGAGTCAGCTCTATGGTCTACCTGTGTGTGTGTGTTCAGCCTCACCAGGAGTCAGCTCTATGGTCTACCTGTGTGTGTGTGGTCAGCCTCACCAGGAGTCAGCTCTATGGTCTACCTGTGTGTGTGTGTTCAGCCTCACCAGGAGTCAGCTCTATGGTCTACCTGTGTGTGTGTGTGTTCAGCCTCACCAGGAGTCAGCTCTATGGTCTACCTGTGTGTGTGTGTGTTCAGCCTCACCAGGAGTCAGCTCTATGGTCTACCTGTGTGTGTGTGGTCAGCCTCACCAGGAGTCAGCTCTATGGTCTACCTGTGTGTGTGTGTTCAGCCTCACCAGGAGTCAGCTCTATGGTCTACCTGTGTGTGTGTGTGTTCAGCCTCACCAGGAGTCAGCTCTATGGTCTACCTGTGTGTGTGTGTGTTCAGCCTCACCAGGAGTCAGCTCTATGGTCTACCTGTGTGTGTGTGTGTTCAGCCTCACCAGGAGTCAGCTCTATGGTCTACCTGTGTGGTGAGTGTGTGTGTGTTCAGCCTCACCAGGAGTCAGCTCTATGGTCTACCTGTGTGTGTGTGTGTGTGTGTGTGCAGTGCTCTGAAGTTGACGCAACAACACTCCAGTATCTGGACCATCTCTTCCAAGCAGCTCTGTGATTCGTTGATTACTACCTAGTCAGTGTGTGTAAATGTCAGCTGATTGGAGCTGTGGTTTGAGATCATCCAGAAGGGTGATCTTTGGTTTGCAGTGCTCCCTGATTCCTTCAGAAGGCTCTATTGGGTGCTTGGTTTGCAGTGCTCTCTGATTCCTTCAGAAGGCTCTATTGGGTGCTTGGTTTGCAGTGCTCTCTGATTCCTTCAGAAGGCTCTATTGGGTGCTTGGTTTGCAGTGCTCCCTGATTCATTCAGAAGGCTCTATTGGGTGCTTGGTTTGCAGTGCTCTGATTAAATCACAAATAGAATGATGATAAATGTTGTGATATTAAAAGTGAGCCCGATTTGAGGAAACATTTATTCTCACATTGGCTGACTGTTAAAACACACCCTCTCCCCCCTCCCCCCCCCCCCCCCCCCCCCTCTCTCTGTTAGGAGGATCGGCGTCGGCGATATCTGATGTAAGTCATAGGAACAAGATAGGGGAACACTGGCTCTTAAGGGTGTGTGTGTGTTGTGACTGAGTAGTGGGGGGGGGGGTTATTGTGACTGAGTAATGGGGGGGGGGGGGGTTATTGTGACTGAGTAATGGGGGGGTGTTGTGAAGGGTAATATTCTGGGATGTCCTCCAGCTCCAGGTGCCGTCCCTCAGCACCTCCCCCTCCAGTTGGTCCTGGGACCCCGAGGAAGAGAGGAGGCGGCAGGAGAAGTGGCAGGAGGAGCAGGAGCGCCTCCTACAGGTCAGGAAGACATACATCTCTCTTAGTCTGGAACCACACTGAGCAAATGCCACTTAGCCTGGAACCACACTGAGCAAATACCACTTAGCCTGGAACCACACTGAGCAAATACCACTTAGCCTGGAACCACACTGAGCAAATACCACTTAGCCTGGAACCACACTGAGTAAATACCACTTAGCCTGGAACCACACTGAGTAAATACCACTTAGCCTGGAACCACACTGAGTAAATACCACTTAGCCTGGAACCACACTGACTAAATACCACTTAGCCTGGAACCACACTGAGTAAATGGTGACTTCAGTGTGGAACTGCTATCATTGGAACTGTTTGTGTCTTATGATAAAAGCACCAATTCTGGGCTAAACTTACCCGTAGTCTCAGAGGAAGCTGATTGGACAGTTGTCTTGTGTGATGTTGTACAGGAGAAGTACCGTCAGGACCAGGAGAGGCTGGATGCCGAGTGGCAACAGGCCCAGGAGGAGGCAGGGGCGGAGAGATACAGGCAGGCTGAGGTGACCCCTGATCCTCTACCGTCCAGATGCATCGTGGGATATGTAGTCCCTTGTGTCAAATCATCCACACCGAACATGGAGAGCTCAGGAGAGATGACCAATGGGATCGCTGGCCTTGCCAGTCCTCAGCCAGTCTTGAGCCAGCCCATGGCCCCTGTTGCCCATGTGGCATCCAATCAAAAGGAAGTTGTTTTTGACGGGGGAAGAAGGGAGGAGCCTCGTCCTCAAGAAGGGAGGAACCTGGAAGAGGAGACTGATGAAGTGGCAGGAGTAGATAATTGGTGAGGAAGACCACACCTTGGTTACTATTTAGTTCTGGTGATATGTTTAAAGGCGTCCCTCTGCCCAGTGGGTTGTGGGTCAATTGTGACTGACTTATCTACAAATAATGACTAGTTTATGATCCAAAGGTGATTTGTGGACCAGTCAGTCACAACCTTGCTGGTTTCTGTCAAACAAGCTGGCTGCTGTCTGCAAATTGACTCTTCTGTCCTCTCGCCCTCTCTCCTCTTGCCTTCTCGCCCTGTCCTCTTGCCTTCTCGCCCTGCCCTCTGTCCTCTCGCCCTGCCCTCTGTCCTCTCGCCCTGCCCTCTGTCCTCTCGCCCTCTGCCCTCTGTCCTCTCGCCCTCTGCCCTCTGTCCTCTCGCCCTCTGCCCTCTGTCCTCTCGCCCTCTGCCCTCTGTCCTCTCGCCCTCTGCCCTCTGTCCTCTCGCCCTCTGCCCTCTGTCCTCTTGCCCTGCCCTCTGTCCTCTTGCCCTGCCCTCTGTCCTCTTGCCCTGCCCTCTGTCCTCTCGCCCTGCCCTCTGTCCTCTCGCCCTGCCCTCTGTCCTCTCGCCCTGCCCTCTGTCCTCTCGCCCTCCTCTGCTGCCTCTGCCTCCAGGTCTGGGGACTCCTATGGTTTCACCCAGCTGTCTATAGCTGACAGGTCAGTCAGTACGAGACTCCTATGGTTTCACCAAGCTAGGGGGCTTGGGAGTGCACCTTTGTGATGACAAACTGTCAATGAATCGTGTGATATTTGTATGACTAGTTGTGCTCAGTGTTTGTATGTGTGAGTACTGCAGGGTGTTGTCGTGTGTGTGTGTACTGCAGGGTGTTGTCTTGTGTAACCTGACAGACTTGTGTGTGAGTACTGCAGGGTGTCGTGTGTGTGTGTGTGTGTGTGAGTACTGCAGGGTGTCGTGTGTGTGTGTGTGTGTGTGTGTGAGTACTGCAGGGTGTCGTGTGTGTGAGTACTGCAGGGTGTCGTGTGTGTGTGTGTGTACTGCAGGGTGTCGTGTGTGTGTACTGCAGGGTGTCGTGTGTGTGTGTGTACTGCAGGGTGTCGTGTGTGTGTGAGTACTGCAGGGTGTCGTGTGTGTGTGTGAGTACTGCAGGGTGTTGTGTGTGTGTGTGTGAGTACTGCAGGGTGTTGTGTGTGTGAGTACTGCAGGGTGTTGTGTGTGTGAGTACTGCAGGGTGTTGTGTGTGTGTGAGTACTGCAGGGTGTTGTGTGTGTGTGTGAGTACTGCAGGGTGTTGTGTGTGTGTGTGTGTGTGTGTGTGTGTGTGAGTACTGCAGGGTGTTGTGTGTGTGTGTGTGAGTACTGCAGGGTGTTGTGTGTGTGAGTACTGCAGGGTGTTGTGTGTGTGTGTACTGCAGGGTGTGTGTGTGTGTGTGTGTGAGTACTGCAGGGTGTGTGTGTGTGAGTACTGCAGGGTGTGTGTGTGTGTGAGTACTGCAGGGTGTGTGTGTGTGTGAGTACTGCAGGGTGTGTGTGTGTGTGAGTACTGCAGGGTGTGTGTGTGTGAGTACTGCAGGGTGTGTGTGTGTGAGTACTGCAGGGTGTGTGTGTGTGAGTACTGCAGGGTGTGTGTGTGTGAGTACTGCAGGGTGTGTGTGTGTGAGTACTGCAGGGTGTGTGTGTGTGAGTACTGCAGGGTGTGTGTGTGTGAGTACTGCAGGGTGTGTGTGTGTGAGTACTGCAGGGTGTGTGTGTGTGAGTACTGCAGGGTGTGTGTGTGTGAGTACTGCAGGGTGTGTGTGTGTGAGTACTGCAGGGTGTGTGTGTGTGAGTACTGCAGGGTGTGTGTGTGTGAGTACTGCAGGGTGTGTGTGTGTGAGTACTGCAGGGTGTGTGTGTGTGAGTACTGCAGGGTGTGTGTGTGTGAGTACTGCAGGGTGTTGTATAACCTGACTTGTATGTTTGTTGATCAGGATGAAATCCAAGTCCTCCCCATCGTTGGAGGGTTTCCACAGACAGGAGGTGAAAGGTCAGACTCTGCTGTTGACTGTCCCTCTGTTTAATGAGTGGGTTCCCCATTCCAAACCCAGCCTTGATGTTGATGCACTTTACACCATGTTGGTAAAATCTAACCAGGCCTCATTTAGCCGAGGCCCAGGGAGACGGGGTGGGGTGGGTAATGACTCTAACCAGGCCTCATTTAGCTGAGGCCCAGGGAGACGGGGTGGGTAATGACTCTAACCAGGCCTCATTTAGCTGAGGCCCAGGGAGACGGGTTGGATAATGACTCTAACCAGGCCTCATTTAGCTGAGGCCCAGGGAGACGGGGTGGGTAATGACTCTAACCAGGCCTCATTTAGCCGAGGCCCAGGGAGACGGGGGTGGGTAATGACTCTAACCAGGCCTCATTTAGCCGAGGCCCAGGGAGACGGGGGTGGGTAATGACTCTAACCAGGCCTCATTTAGCCGAGGCCCAGGGAGACGGGGGTGGGTAATGACTCTAACCAGGCCTCATTTAGCCGAGGCCCAGGGAGACGGGGGTGGGTAATGACTCTAACCAGTCCTCATTTAGCTGAGGCCCAGGGAGACAGGGGTGGGGTGGGTAATGACTCTAACCAGGCCTCATTTAGCTGAGGCCCAGGGAGACGGGGGTGGGGTGGGGTAATGACTCTAACCGGTCCTCTCATTTAGCCGAGGCCCAGGGATACAGGGGTGGGTAATGACTCTAACCTGTCCTCTCGTTTAGCCGAGGCCCAGGGATACTGGGGTGGGTAATTACTCTAACCGGTCCTCTCATTTAGCTGAGGCCCAGGGAGACGGGGGTGGGGTGGGTAATGACTCTAACCAGTCCTCTCATTTAGCTGAGGCCCAGGGATACTGGGGTGGGTAATGACTAACCAGTCCTCATTTAGCCGAGGCCCAGGGTAATTACTCCTCACCTTTCTGTATTGTGATAGAGGGGATGTTTTCACCTATTGGTCGTTGGAATAATATTGTTCACTCATTGGACAATGCTCAAATGACTGTCCTTTTTATTGGTCTTTCTGTACGAACTATGATTGGTTACACTGTCGTAACTCTGCTCTCTGGTTGGTTATTAGGCGCTACCAGGGAGGTCGCTAGGAGGAAGCCTCCTCAGAGCATGTCGTTAGTAGAGGCTGAGAGGCAACAGATCCTGGACGAGATGAGGAAGAGGACCGCTCTGCTGACCGACAACAGCTGGATACGACAACGCTCCACCTCTGACAACAGACAACCAACTAACCGGCGAGGGCCTATGAGGAGGTAGGAGGGGGGGTTGTCAACCCAGTAACCGGAGGTAGGTAGGAGGGGGGGTTGTCAACCCAGTAACCGGAGGTAGGTAGGAGGGGGGGTTGTCAACCCAGTAACCGGAGGTAGGTAGGAGGGGGGGTTGTCAACCCAGTAACCGGAGGTAGGTAGGAGGGGGGGTTGTCAACCCAGTAACCGGAGGTAGGTAGGAGGGGGGGTTGTCAACCCAGTAACCGGAGGTAGGTAGGAGGGGGGGGTTGTCAACCCAGTAACCGGAGGTAGGTAGGAGGGGGGGGTTGTCAACCCAGTAACCGGAGGTAGGTAGGAGGGGGGGTTGTCAACCCAGTAACCGGAGGTAGGTAGGAGGGGGGGGTTGTCAACCCAGTAACCGGAGGTAGGTAGGAGGGGGGGGGTTGTCAACCCAGTAACCGGAGGTAGGTAGGAGGGGGGGGGTTGTCTACCCATTAACCAGCGAGGGCCTGGGAGGAGGTAGGAGGGGGGGTTGTCAACCCAGTAACCGGCGAGGGCCTATGAGGAGGGGGGTTGTCAACCCAGTAACCGGCGAGGGCCTATGAGGAGGGGGGTTGTCTACCCATTAACCAGCGAGGGCCTATGAGGAGGGGGTTGTCTACCCATTAACCAGCGAGGGCCTATGAGGAGGGGGGGGGGGGGGGGGGTTTGTCAACCCAGTAACCGGCGAGGGCCTATGAGGAGGTAGGAGGGGGTGTGCCATTTGGACCGTACCTCTCTCTACGTGACCTGTTATTTGACCTCTCCATCTGTCCTCTCGGCAGGTACGACTCTCTGGACAACCTTCCCTCTTCCGCCACCCTGCTCTCTAACCCCCAACGCCCCCACTCCTCCCTGGGTTTCTCCGCCCCGTACCGCCCCCCCTCCTCCCGGCACAGCATGGGTGTGGCCCTGGGGGGTTACTCCAACGGGACCCAGAAGCACAGCCCTACCTGGCCCCGCCCCTTCAGCACATCTTCCCCCCCGCCCAACACCGGAGAGGAACCCGCCACCGGCGAATCACGACCCGTCTCACAGCAGCACCACCGGTAATGGACCAATCAGGACTTGTGTTGTATGTTTAAAATGTACAGTGCATTTTGAAAGCGTTCAGAGCCCTTGACTTTGTTACATTACAGCCTTGTTCAAAAATGGATTAAATCGTTTTTTCCTCCCCTCATCCATCTACACACAATACCCCATAATGACATCACAATACCCCCATAATGACATCACAATACCCCCATAATGACATCACAATACCCCGTAATGACATCACAATACCCCATAATGACATCACAATACCCCATAATGACATCACAATACCCCACAATGACATCACAATACCCCATAATGACAAACATTTTTTTTCACGTTTATTAAAGATGACACATTTACTTAAGTATTCAGACCCTTTTAATCAGTACTTTGTTGAAGGCGTCTGTGGCAGCGATTACAGCCTCGAGTATTCTTGGGTATGACGAGAGAGCTGTCCCGAAGCCACTGCTGTGTTGTCTTGGCTGTGTGAACTTTCACTCCAGTCAGAGGTCCTGAGCACTTCGCTCCGTTCATCTTTCCCTCGATCCAGACTAGTCTCAGTCCCTGCCGTTGAAAAACATCCCCACAGCATGATGCTGTCACCACCATACTTCACCGTAGGGATGGTGCCAGGTTTCCTCCAGATGTGACGCTTGGCATTCGACCAAAGAGTTCAATCTTGGTTTCATCAGACCAGAGAATCTTGTTTCTCATGGTCAGAGTCCTTTAGGTGCCTTTTGGCAAACTCGCTGAGGAGTGGCGTCTGTCTGGCCATTCTACCATAAAGGCCTGATTGGTGGAGTGCTGCAGAGATGGGAGAACCTTCCAGAAGGACAACCATTTCCACAGAGGAACTCTGGAGCTCTGTCAGAGTGACTATCAGGTTCTTGGTTACCTCCCTGACCAAGGCCCTTCTCCCCCGATTGCTCAGTTTGGCCGGGGGGCCAGCTCTAGGAAGAGTCTTGGTGGTTCCAAACTTCTTCCAATTAAGAATGATGGAGGCCACTGTGTTCTTGGGGACCTTCAATGCTGCAGAATTTGTGGGTACCCTTCTCCAGATCTGTGCCTCGACACAATCCTGTCTCGGAGCTCTACGGACAATTCCTTCGAGCTCATGGCTTGCTTTTTGCTCTGACCTTATAGACGGGTGTCTTTCCAAATCATGTCCAATCTATTTAATTTACCACAGGTGAACTTCCAATCAACTTGTAGACAGATCTTTAGGATGATCAATAGAAACAGGATGCACCTGAGATCAATTTCAAGTCTCATAGCAAATTGTCTGAATACTTATGTAAATAAGGTGTTTCTGTGTTTGTAAAGTGTCTAAAAACTTGTGTTCACTTTGTCACTATGGGGTCTTGTGATGTCACTATGGGGTCTTGTGATGTCACTATGGGGTCTTGTGATGTCACTATGGGGTCTTGTGATGTCACTATGGGGTCTTGTGATGTCACTATGGGGTCTTGTGATGTCACTATGGGGTCTTGTGATGTCACTATGGGGTCTTGTGATGTCACTATGGGGTCTTGTGTTTAGATTGAGGAAGAAATCATGTTGGCAGGCTGTAATGTAACAAAATGTGGATGAAGTCGAGGGGTGTGAACACTTTCCAAATTCACCATCTTTGAGTTTCAGTGCTGTAGTCTCCTCATACAGTCTGATCCCAGAGAGGAGAATGAGAGCATTAGTAACGAGGATGAATGCATGATAAACAGTCTCTGGAACAGAGAACAGGCTTCATACATATACAATAAGACATCATAATACATTAGACACGAGGGACTTTGTGAAAATAAAAACCCAATTTCAGTTTTATCTTCCTGGTGAACTTGTAGCTCATCGTCCAGCCGCATACCAAGGCATTTGTAGGAGGACACCTTTTCAATGGATGTTCCCCCAGACCTTGTGAATCAGTCTGGTCCCTCTGATCCCCCTCTCTCTCATCTTACCCCCAGATCTTGTGGATCAGTCTGGTCCCTCTGATCCCCCTCTCTCTCATCTTACCCCCAGACCTTGTGGATCAGTCTGGTCCCTCTGATCCCCCTCTCTCTCATCTTACCCCCAGACCTTGTGGATCAGTCTGGTCCCTCTGATACCCTTCTCATCTTAACCTCAGACCTTGTGGATCAGTCTGGTCCCTCTGATCCCCTTCTCTCTCATCTTACCCCCAGACCTTGTGGATCAGTCTGGTCCCTCTGATCCCCCTCTCTCTCATCTTACCCCCAGACCTTGTGGATCAGTCTGGTCCCTCTGATCCCCTTCTCTCTCATCTTACCTCCAGACCTTGTGGATCAGTCTGGTCCCTCTGATCCCCTTCTCTCTCATCTTACCCTCAGACCTTGTGGATCAGTCTGGTCCCTCTGATCCCCTTCTCTCTCATCTTACCCCCAGACCTTGTGGATCAGTCTGGTCCCTCTGATCCCCTTATCTCTCATCTTACCCCCAGACCTTGTGGATCAGTCTGGTCCCTCTGATCCCCTTCTCTCTCATCTTACCCTCAGACCTTGTGGATCAGTCTGGTCCCTCTGATCCCCTTCTCTCTCATCTTACCCCCAGACCTTGTGGATCAGTCTGGTCCCTCTGATCCCTCTCTCATCCTGTGTCTTCCTGTGTGTTCCCGTTCCCTCTCTCCCTCCAGAGTGCTGACTTCTCGTCAGGTGTGTTCAGTGTGTGTGTGTCCTATGGGCAGAGGGGCTGCCATGGTCATTGAGACCCTGAACCTCTGCTTCCACCTGGCCTGTTTTCAGGTGAGAGTCTGGTCTGCACCTCCATTCACCTGGTTGGAGGAGAGGTCCTCTACAAAACATGTCAGCACACTCAATCACCCTTCACAGCATGAGCTAATGGTCACTGTAGCTGACTGACTGGCTTCACCTGGGCACTGTAGCAGACTGACTGGCTTCACCTGAGCACTGTAGCTGACTGACTGACTGGCTTCACCTGGGCACTGTAGCTGACTGACTGACTGGCTTCACCTGGGCACTGTAGCTGACTGACTGGCTTCACCTGGGCACTGTAGCTTTCTGACTGACTGGCTTCACCTGGGCACTGTAGCTTTCTGACTGACTGGCTTCACCTGGGCACTGTAGCTGACTGACTGACTGGCTTCACCTGGGCACTGTAGCTGACTGGCTTCACCTGGGCACTGTAGCTGACTGGCTTCACCTGGGCACTGTAGCTGACTGGCTTCACCTGGGCACTGTAGCTGACTGGCTTCACCTGGGCACTGTAGCTGACTGGCTTCACCTGGGCACTGTAGCTGACTGGCTTCACCTGGGCACTGTAGCTGACGCTTCACCTGGGTACTGTAGCTGACTGGCTTCACCTGGGCACTGTAGCTGACTGGCTTCACCTGGGCACTGTAGCTGACTGGCTTCACCTGGGCACTGTAGCTGACTGGCTTCACCTGGGCACTGTAGCTGACTGGCTTCACCTGGGCACTGTAGCTGACTGGCTTCACCTGGGCACTGTAGCTGACTGGCTTCACCTGGGCACTGTAGCTGACTGGCTTCACCTGGGCACTGTAGCTGACTGGCTTCACCTGGGCACTGTAGCTGACTGGCTTCACCTGGGCACTGTAGCTGACTGGCTTCACCTGGGCACTGTAGCTGACTGGCTTCACCTGGGCACTGTAGCTGACTGGCTTCACCTGGGCACTGTAGCTGACTGGCTTCACCTGGGCACTGTAGCTGACTGGCTTCACCTGGGCACTGTAGCTGACTGGCTTCACCTGGGCACTGTAGCTGACTGGCTTCACCTGGGCACTGTAGCTGACTGGCTTCACCTGGGCACTGTAGCTGACTGGCTTCACCTGGGCACTGTAGCTGACTGGCTTCACCTGGGCACTGTAGCTGACTGGCTTCACCTGGGCACTGTAGCTGACTGGCTTCACCTGGGCACTGTAGCTGACTGACTGATTGTCTTCACCTGGGCTCTGTAGCAGACTGGCTTCACCTGGGCACTGTAGCTCACTGACCACACTGGCTTCACCTGGGCACTGTAGCAGACTGGCTGACTGACTGGCTTCACCTGGGCACTGTAGCTGACTGACTGGCTTCACCTGGGCACTGTAGCAGACTGGCTGACTGACTGGCTTCACCTGGGCACTGTAGCAGACTGGCTGACTGACTGGCTTCACCTGGGCTCTGTAGCTGACTGACTGACTGGCTTCACCTGGGCACTGTAGCAGACTGGCTGACTGTCTGGCTTCACCTGGGCTCTGTAGCAGACTGACTGACTGGCTTCACCTGGGCACTGTAGCAGACTGGCTGACTGTCTGGCTTCACCTGGGCTCTGTAGCAGACTGTCTGGCTTCACCTGGGCTCTGTAGCAGACTGACTGACTGTCTTCACCTGGGCTCTGTAGCTGACTGACTGTCTTCACCTGGGCTCTGTAGCTGACTGACCACACCGTCTTCACCTGGGCTCTGTAGCAGACTGACTGGCTGTCTGGCTTCACCTGGGCTCTGTAGCAGACTGACTGACTGTCTTCACCTGGGCTCTGTAGCTGACTGACTGTCTTCACCTGGGCTCTGTAGCTGACTGACCACACTGTCTTCACCTGGGCTCTGTAGCAGACTGACTGGCTGTCTGGCTTCACCTGGGCTCTGTAGCAGACTGACTGACTGTCTTCACCTGGGCTCTGTAGCTGACTGACTGGCTTCACCTGCTTATCTTCTTCCATGACAGAATACATGTCCTGCTTCTGCTCACTGTCTGTTCTAACTGGAGGGTTGATGTCTGACAGGAATCCATGAGGTGTCACCTTTCTTTGGGGGTTTCCTTGGTTTCTCCCTGCCTCACTCTCTTAACTCTCTGGTAATGCTAACTCTCTCTCTGTGGTGGTAGGGCTGGTAATGCTAACTTTCTCTCTACATGGTGCTAGGGCTGGGAATGCTAACTCTCTCTCTCCACGGTGCTAGGGCTGGGAATGCTAACTCTCTCTCTCCACGGTGGTAGGGCTGGTAATGCTAACTCTCTCTCTCTCTCTCCACGGTGGTAGGGCTGGGAATGCTAACTCTCTCTCTCTCTCTCCACGGTGGTAGGGCTGGGAATGCTAACTCTCTCTCTCCACGGTGGTAGGGCTGGGAATGCTAACTCTCTCTCTCTCTCCACGGTGGTAGGGCTGGGAATGCTAACTCTCTCTCTCTCCACGGTGGTAGGGCTGGTAATGCTATCTCTCTCTCTCTCTCTCTCTCTCCACGGTGGTAGGGCTGGGAATGCTAACTCTCTCTCTCTCTCCACAGTGGTAGGGCTGGGAATGCTAACTCTCTCTCTCTCTCCACGGTGGTAGGGCTGGGAATGCTAACTCTCTCTCTCTCTCCACGGTGGTAGGGCTGGGAATGCTAACTCTCTCTCTCTCTCTCTCTCCACGGTGGTAGGGCTGGGAATGCTAACTCTCTCTCTCTCTCTCTCTCCACGGTGGTAGGGCTGGGAATGCTAACTCTCTCTCTCTCTCTCCACGGTGGTAGGGCTGGGAATGCTAACTCTCTCTCTCTCTCTCCACGGTGGTAGGGCTGGGAATGCTAACTCTCTCTCTCTCTCTCCACGGTGGTAGGGCTGGGAATGCTAACTCTCTCTCTCTCTCTCCACGGTGGTAGGGCTGGGAATGCTAACTCTCTCTCTCTCTCTCCACGGTGGTAGGGCTGGGAATGCTAACTCTCTCTCTCTCTCTCCACGGTGGTAGGGCTGGGAATGCTAACTCTCTCTCTCTCTCTCCACGGTGGTAGGGCTGGGAATGCTAACTCTCTCTCTCTCTCTCCACGGTGGTAGGGCTGGGAATGCTAACTCTCTCTCTCTCTCTCCACGGTGGTAGGGCTGGGAATGCTAACTCTCTCTCTCTCTCTCCACGGTGGTAGGGCTGGGAATGCTAACTCTCTCTCTCTCTCTCCACGGTGGTAGGGCTGGGAATGCTAACTCTCTCTCTCTCTCTCCACGGTGGTAGGGCTGGGAATGCTATCTCTCTCTCTCTCTCTCTCTCTCCACGGTGGTAGGGCTGGGAATGCTATCTCTCTCTCTCTCTCTCTCTCTCTCCACGGTGGTAGGGCTGGGAATGCTATCTCTCTCTCTCTCTCTCTCTCTCTCCACGGTGGTAGGGCTGGGAATGCTAACTCTCTCTCTCTCTCTCTCTCTCCACGGTGGTAGGGCTGGGAATGCTAACTCTCTCTCTCTCTCTCTCCACGGTGGTAGGGCTGGGAATGCTAACTCTCTCTCTCTCTCTCTCCACGGTGGTAGGGCTGGGAATGCTAACTCTTTCTCCTCTCCCTCAGTGTGTGGACTGCAGGTGCCGACTTGGAGGGTCAGAGGTCAGAGCCCAGATCAGAATCAGCAACGGGAAGCCTTACTGTGACCCCTGCTACATCCGACTCAAGTGTAAGTCATTTATACAGAACATAAAGGAGTCCGATAAGAATCCCCCCCCCCATGTATCCAGGTCATTTATACAGAACACAAAGGAGTCCGATAAGAATCCCCCCCCCCCCCATGTATCCAGGTCATTTATACAGAACATAAAGGAGTCCGATAAGAATCCCCCCCCCCATGTATCCAGGTCATTTATACAGAACATAAAGGAGTCCGATAAGAATCCCCCCCCCCCCCCCCATGTATCCAGGTCATTTATACGGAACATAAAGGAGTCCGATAAGAATCCCCCCCCCCCCCCCCATGTATCCAGGTCATTTATACAGAACACAAAGGAGTCCGATAAGAATCCCCCCCCCCCCCCCCCCCCATATATCCAGGTAATTTATACAGAACATAAAGGAGTCCGATAAGAATCCCCCCCCCCCCCCCCCCCCATGTATCCAGGTCATTTATACGGAACATAAAGGAGTCCGATAAGAACCCCCCCCCCCATGTATTCAGGTCATTTATACAGAACATTAAGGAGTCCGATAAGAATCCCCCCCCCCCCCCCCCCCATGTATCCAGGTCATTTATACAGAACATAAAGGAGTCCGATAAGAATCCCCCCCCCCCCCCCATATATCCAGGTAATTTATACAGAACATAAAGGAGTCCGATAAGAATCCCCCCCCCCATGTATCCAGGTCATTTATACAGAACATAAAGGAGTCCGATAAGAATCCCCCCCCCCCCATATATCCAGGTAATTTATACAGAACATAAAGGAGTCCGATAAGAATCCCCCCCCCATGTATTCAGGTCATTTATACAGAACATAAAGGAGTCCGATAAGAATCCCCCCCCCCCCCCATGTATCCAGGTCATTTATACGGAACATAAAGGAGTCCGATAAGAATCACCCCCCCCCCCCCCATATATCCAGGTAATTTATACAGAACATAAAGGAGTCCGATAAGAATCCCCCCCCCCCCCCATGTATCCAGGTCATTTATACGGAACATAAAGGAGTCCGATAAGAATCACCCCCCCCCCCCCCCATGTATCCAGGTCATTTATACAGAACATAAAGGAGTCCGATGTCCGATAAGAATCCCCCCCCCCCCCCCCCCCATGTATCCAGGTCATTTATACAGAACATAAAGGAGTCCGATAAGAATCCCCCCCCCCCCCATGTATCCAGGTCATTTATACAGAACATAAAGGAGTCCGATAAGAATCCCCCCCCCCCCCCATGTATCCAGGTCATTTATACAGAACATAAAGGAGTCCGATAAGAATCCCCCCCCCCCCCCCCCCATGTATCCAGGTCATTTATACAGAACATAAAGGAGTCCGATAAGAATCCCCCCCCCCCATGTATCCAGGTCATTTATACGGAACATAAAGGAGTCCGATAAGAATCCCCCCCCCCCCCCATGTATCCAGGTCATTTATACAGAACATAAAGGAGTCCGATAAGAATCCCCCCCCATGTATCCAGGTCATTTATACGGAACATAAAGGAGTCCGATAAGAATCCCCCCCCATGTATCCAGGTCATTTATACGGAACATAAAGGAGTCCGATAAGAATCCCCCCCCCCCCCCATGTATCCAGGTCATTTATACGGAACATAAAGGAGTCCGATAAGAATCCCCCCCCCATGTATCCAGGTCATTTATACAGAACACAAAGGAGTCCGATAAGAATCATTTTACCCTGCTGGCCCGTTCTACTGGTCCACCCCCTCTGTGTATCCAAGTCATTTTACCCTGCTGGCCCGTTCTACTGGTCCACCCCCTCTGTGTATCCAAGTCATTTTACTCTGCTGCCCCGTTCTACTGGTCCACCCCCTCTGTGTATCCAAGTCATTTTACTCTGCTGCCCCGTTCTACTGGTCCACCTGCTCTGTGTATCCAAGTCATTTTACCCTGCTGGCCCGTTCTACTGGTCCCCCCCCCTCTGTGTATCCAAGTCATTTTACTCTGCTGCCCCGTTCTACTGGTCCACCCCCTCTGTGTATCCAAGTCATTTTACTCTGCTGCCTCGTTCTACTGGTCCACCTGCTCTGTGTATCCAAGTAATTTTACCCTGCTGGCCCGTTCTACTGGTCCACCTGCTCTGTGTATCCAAGTAATTTTACCCTGCTGGCCCGTTCTACTGGTCCACCTGCTCTGTGTATCCAAGTCATTTTACTCTACTGCCCCGTTCTACTGGTCCACCTGCTCTCACTGCACCTCATTTTACTCTGCTGGCCCGTTCTACTGGTCCACCGGCTCTCACTGCACCTTTTTAATGAGAACATACCTGACATGAATGTCTATTTAGAGAAGACGGGCCTGTCATTCTGGAAGTCCTTTCCTAGTACTCTGTAATTAGATGATGTGTCACTACTATATTAGATGTTTTATTAGATCAGACATAATCACATGTTCTCTTATCAACCTTTCAGCACGCCTTGCCACCTCCCTGTGACCAGAATGCATTGCAGCAGATTGAGGAAGAGACGACGACAACATCAACCTCAAACACGACGGTGGAGATCTTGACTATGACCTCGTGTTGACCACGTATTTAGAGCTGGTTGACCTTTCTTTTAGGGAACAATGTACCGATTTATACTATTGGTTGTGACTCAAATGGCTTCCTATTCCCTACATAGTGCACTACTACCCATAGGGCTCTGGTCAAAAGTAGTGCACTATGTAGGGAATAGGGGGCCGTTTGGGACATGTCTCAAAGATGCAGTTTTGGCGTTCTTCCTAGTTAATTAACTACTGTACATGTCCACATACCCTATGTCTCTGACTAAGAATCAGTTTTGGCGTTCTTCCTAGTTAATTAACTACTGTACATGTCCACATACCCTATGTCTCTGACGAAGATGCAGTTTTGGCGTTCTTCCTAGTTAATTAACTACTGTACATGTCCACATACCCTATGTCTCTGACTAAGAATCAGTTTTGGCGTTCTTCCTAGTTAATTAACTACTGTACATGTCTGACTAAGAATCAGTTTTGGCGTTCTTCCTAGTTAATTAACTACTGTACATGTCCACATACCCTATGTCTCTGACTAAGATGCAGTTTTGGCGTTCTTCCTAGTTAATTAACTACTGTACATGTCTGTAGCTTTTAATATGCAATCGATGGCTATCCACAACAATAGCTGGACACGTGTAGTTAAGAGCTATAGGGAGTTTTAAATCACAATTGGGATTTGTTTTTTTCTTGTTGATGACGTAAATTGATAAATGAGGCTCTATTAAATGAATCTAATAAATGTGAGTGTTGTATTTGACATACTTCTGTTTTTTCTTTGTCGACAATCTCAAAAAAAAAAAAAAAAGTTAGATTTATTTTGTTTGGTTGAACTATGTTAAGATTTATTTTTGTATTTTCATTTTTTGAGATGTCTAAAATATTAGTAGCTCAAACAAGTGTTAGAAAAAGGACTTCTCCACATGTTGATGGTCACGTGGCTGAAACTCTGCGGTTGGTGGACTCTGGAAGCAGGGAGGCTTGTTGTATGACTCGCTGAGGTATAAAGTGGCCTCGTTTTTAAAAGGAATTTACCTTCTAAACTGTTATGTTTGTAAATAAAAAGGACCAGGTGTTGAGCATTTAATCTGTGTATTCTAAATACGGACAGTGGTTAGAGTGTAGAGGCGGCAGGTAACCTAGTGGTTAGAGTGTAGAGGAGGCAGGTAGTCTAGTGGTTAGAGTGTAGAGGAGGCAGGTAGCCTAGTGGTTAGAGTGTAGAGGAGGCAGGTAGCCTAGTGGTTAGAGTGTAGAGGAGGCAGGGTAGCCTAGTGGTTAGAGTGTAGAGGAGGCAGGGTAGTCTAGTGGTTAGAGTGTAGAGGAGGCAGGTAGTCTAGTGGTTAGAGTGTAGAGGAGGCAGGTAGTCTAGTGGTTAGAGTGTAGAGGAGGCAGGTAGTCTAGTGGTTAGAGTGTAGAGGAGGCAGGTAACCTAGTGGTTAGAGTGTAGAGGAGGCAGGTAGGCCTAGTGGTTAGAGTGTAGAGGAGGCAGGTAGCCTAGTGGTTAGAGTGTAGAGGAGGCAGGTAGCCTAGTGGTTAGAGCTTTGAACTAGAAACCAAAAGGTTGCAAGATCGAATCCCTGAGCTGACAAGTGGCAACATCGGTCCTTCTGCCCCTGAACTAGGCAATTAACCCACTGTTCCCGCTAGACTGTCATTGAAAATAAGGATTTGTTCTTAACTGACTTGCTGAGTTAAATAAAGGTAAAATTGGACAGGGATGTCCCTTTAGGCTGTCATGGCTGTGTTTCACCACTAGATGGCAGTTTCTTATTAATTTTACTTTACCTTAGTTTAACTCGGCAAGTCAGTTAAGAACAAATTCTTATTTTCAATGACAGCCTACTGGGGAACAGTGGGTTAACCGCCTGTTCAGGGGCAGAAAGACAGGGTTAGACCCCATCTGGTCTATAGTAGTGGACCACTACCCCGTCTGGTCTATAGTAGTGGACCACTACCCTGTCTGGTCTGGTCTATAGTAGTGGACCACTACCCCGTCTGGTCTATAGTAGTGGACCACTACCCTGTCTGGTCTGGTCTATAGTAGTGGACCACTACCCCGTCTGGTCTATAGTAGTGGACCACTACCCCGTCTGGTCTATAGTAGTGGACCACTACCCCGTCTGGTCTATAGTAGTGGACCACTACCCCGTCTGGTCTATAGTAGTGGACCACTACCCCGTCTGGTCTATAGTAGTGGACCACTACCCCGTCTGGTCTATAGTAGTGGACCGCTACCCTGTCTGGTCTATAGTAGTGGACCGCTACCCTGTCTGGTCTATAGTAGTGGACCACTACCCTGTCTGGTCTGGTCTATAGTAGTGGACCACTACCCCGTCTGGTCTATAGTAGTGGACCACTACCCCGTCTGGTCTATAGTAGTGGACCACTACCCCGTCTGGTCTATAGTAGTGGACCACTACCCCGTCTGGTCTATAGTAGTGGACCACTACCCCGTCTGGTCTATAGTAGTGGACCACTACCCCGTCTGGTCTATAGTAGTGGACCACTACCCCGTCTGGTCTATAGTAGTGGACCACTACCCTGTCTGGTCTGGTCTATAGTAGTGGACCACTACCCCGTCTGGTCTATAGTAGTGGACCACTACCCTGTCTGGTCTGGTCTATAGTAGTGGACCACTACCCCGTCTGGTCTATAGTAGTGGACCACTACCCCGTCTGGTCTATAGTAGTGGACCACTACCCTGTCTGGTCTGGTCTATAGTAGTGGACCGCTACCCTGTCTGGTCTGGTCTATAGTAGTGGACCACTACCCCGTCTGGTCTATAGTAGTGGACCACTACCCCGTCTGGTCTATAGTAGTGGACCACTACCCCGTCTGGTCTATAGTAGTGGACCACTACCCCGTCTGGTCTATAGTAGTGGACCACTACCCCGTCTGGTCTATAGTAGTGGACCACTACCCTGTCTGGTCTGGTCTATAGTAGTGGACCACTACCCCGTCTGGTCTATAGTAGTGGACCACTACCCTGTCTGGTCTGGTCTATAGTAGTGGACCACTACCCCGTCTGGTCTATAGTAGTGGACCACTACCCTGTCTGGTCTGGTCTATAGTAGTGGACCACTACCCCGTCTGGTCTATAGTAGTGGACCACTACCCCGTCTGGTCTATAGTAGTGGACCACTACCCTGTCTGGTCTGGTCTATAGTAGTGGACCACTACCCCGTCTGGTCTATAGTAGTGGACCACTACCCCGTCTGGTCTATAGTAGTGGACCACTACCCTGTCTGGTCTGGTCTATAGTAGTGGACCACTACCCCGTCTGGTCTATAGTAGTGGACCACTACCCCGTCTGGTCTATAGTAGTGGACCACTACCCTGTCTGGTCTGGTCTATAGTAGTGGACCACTACCCTGTCTGGTCTGGTCTATAGTAGTGGACTACTACCCTGTCTGGTCTGGTCTATAGTAGTGGACCACTACCCCTGGTCTGGTCTATAGTAGTGGACCACTACCCTGTCTGGTCTATAGTAGTGGACCACTACCCTGTCTGGTCTATAGTAGTGGACCACTACCCCGTCTGGTCTATAGTAGTGGACCACTACCCCGTCTGGTCTATAGTAGTGGACCACTACCCCGTCTGGTCTATAGTAGTGGACCACTACCCCGTCTGGTCTATAGTAGTGGACCACTACCCCTGGTCTGGTCTATAGTAGTGGACCACTACCCCGTCTGGTCTATAGTAGTGGACCACTACCCCGTCTGGTCTATAGTAGTGGACCACTACCCCGTCTGGTCTATAGTAGTGGACCACTACCCCGTCTGGTCTATAGTAGTGGACCACTACCCTGTCTGGTCTGGTCTATAGTAGTGGACCACTACCCCTGGTCTGGTCTATAGTAGTGGACCACTACCCCGTCTGGTCTATAGTAGTGGACCACTACCCCGTCTGGTCTATAGTAGTGGACCACTACCCCGTCTGGTCTATAGTAGTGGACCACTACCCCGTCTGGTCTATAGTAGTGGACCACTACCCCGTCTGGTCTATAGTAGTGGACCACTACCCTGTCTGGTCTGGTCTATAGTAGTGGACCACTACCCTGTCTGGTCTGGTCTATAGTAGTGGACCACTACCCCGTCTGGTCTATAGTAGTGGACCACTACCCTGTCTGGTCTGGTCTATAGTAGTGGACCACTACCCCGTCTGGTCTATAGTAGTGGACCACTACCCCGTCTGGTCTATAGTAGTGGACCACTACCCCGTCTGGTCTATAGTAGTGGACCACTACCCCGTCTGGTCTATAGTAGTGGACCACTACCCCTGGTCTGGTCTGGTCTATAGTAGTGGACCACTACCCCGTCTGGTCTATAGTAGTGGACCACTACCCCGTCTGGTCTATAGTAGTGGACCACTACCCCGTCTGGTCTATAGTAGTGGACCACTACCCATCTGGTCTGGTCTATAGTAGTGGACCACTACCCCGTCTGGTCTATAGTAGTGGACCACTACCCCGTCTGGTCTATAGTAGTGGACCACTACCCTGTCTGGTCTGGTCTATAGTAGTGGACCACTACCCCGTCTGGTCTATAGTAGTGGACCACTACCCTGTCTGGTCTGGTCTATAGTAGTGGACCACTACCCCGTCTGGTCTATAGTAGTGGACCACTACCCTGTCTGGTCTGGTCTATAGTAGTGGACCACTACCCCGTCTGGTCTATAGTAGTGGACCACTACCCCGTCTGGTCTATAGTAGTGGACCACTACCCTGTCTGGTCTGGTCTATAGTAGTGGACCACTACCCCGTCTGGTCTATAGTAGTGGACCACTACCCTGTCTGGTCTGGTCTATAGTAGTGGACCACTACCCCGTCTGGTCTATAGTAGTGGACCACTACCCCGTCTGGTCTATAGTAGTGGACCACTACCCCGTCTGGTCTATAGTAGTGGACCACTACCCCGTCTGGTCTATAGTAGTGGACCACTACCCCGTCTGGTCTATAGTAGTGGACCACTACCCTGTCTGGTCTGGTCTATAGTAGTGGACCACTACCCCGTCTGGTCTATAGTAGTGGACCACTACCCCGTCTGGTCTATAGTAGTGGACCACTACCCCGTCTGGTCTATAGTAGTGGACCACTACCCCGTCTGGTCTATAGTAGTGGACCACTACCCCGTCTGGTCTATAGTAGTGGACCACTACCCCGTCTGGTCTATAGTAGTGGACCACTACCCCGTCTGGTCTATAGTAGTGGACCACTACCCTGTCTGGTCTGGTCTATAGTAGTGGACCACTACCCCGTCTGGTCTATAGTAGTGGACCACTACCCTGTCTGGTCTGGTCTATAGTAGTGGACCACTACCCCTGGTCTGGTCTATAGTAGTGGACCACTACCCCGTCTGGTCTATAGTAGTGGACCACTACCCCGTCTGGTCTATAGTAGTGGACCACTACCCCGTCTGGTCTATAGTAGTGGACCACTACCCCTGGTCTGGTCTATAGTAGTGGACCACTACCCCGTCTGGTCTATAGTAGTGGACCACTACCCCTGGTCTATAGTAGTGGACCACTACCCCGTCTGGTCTATAGTAGTGGACCACTACCCCGTCTGGTCTATAGTAGTGGACCACTACCCCGTCTGGTCTATAGTAGTGGACCACTACCCCGTCTGGTCTATAGTAGTGGACCACTACCCCGTCTGGTCTATAGTAGTGGACCACTACCCCGTCTGGTCTATAGTAGTGGACCACTACCCTGTCTGGTCTGGTCTATAGTAGTGGACCCTATCTGGTCTGGTCTATAGTAGTGGACCACTACCCCGTCTGGTCTATAGTAGTGGACCACTACCCCGTCTGGTCTATAGTAGTGGACCACTACCCCGTCTGGTCTATAGTAGTGGACCACTACCCCGTCTGGTCTATAGTAGTGGACCACTACCCCGTCTAGTAGTGGACCACTACCCCGTCTGGTCTATAGTAGTGGACCACTACCCTGTCGTCTGGTCTATAGTAGTGGACCACTACCCCGTCTGGTCTATAGTAGTGGACCACTACCCCGTCTGGTCTATAGTAGTGGACCACTACCCTGTCTGGTCTGGTCTATAGTAGTGGACCACTACCCCGTCTGGTCTATAGTAGTGGACCACTACCCCGTCTGGTCTATAGTAGTGGACCACTACCCTGTCTGGTCTGGTCTATAGTAGTGGACCACTACCCCGTCTGGTCTATAGTAGTGGACCACTACCCCGTCTGGTCTATAGTAGTGGACCACTACCCCGTCTGGTCTATAGTAGTGGACCACTACCCCGTCTGGTCTATAGTAGTGGACCACTACCCCGTCTGGTCTATAGTAGTGGACCACTACCCCGTCTGGTCTATAGTAGTGGACCACTACCCCGTCTGGTCTATAGTAGTGGACCACTACCCCGTCTGGTCTATAGTAGTGGACCACTACCCCGTCTGGTCTATAGTAGTGGACCACTACCCTATAGTAGTGGACCACGTCTGGTCTATAGTAGTGGACCACTACCCTGTCGTCTGGTCTATAGTAGTGGACCACTACCCCGTCTGGTCTATAGTAGTGGACCACTACCCCGTCTGGTCTATAGTAGTGGACCACTACCCTGTCTGGTCTGGTCTATAGTAGTGGACCACTACCCCGTCTGGTCTATAGTAGTGGACCACTACCCCGTCTGGTCTATAGTAGTGGACCACTACCCCGGTCTGGTCTATAGTAGTGGACCACTACCCCGTCTGGTCTATAGTAGTGGACCACTACCCCGTCTGGTCTGGTCTATAGTAGTGGACCACTACCCCGTCTGGTCTATAGTAGTGGACCACTACCCCGTCTGGTCTATAGTAGTGGACCACTACCCCGTCTGGTCTATAGTAGTGGACCACTACCCCGTCTGGTCTATAGTAGTGGACCACTACCCCGTCTGGTCTATAGTAGTGGACCACTACCCCATCTGGTCTGGTCTATAGTAGTGGACCACTACCCCGTCTGGTCTGGTCTATAGTAGTGGACCACTACCCCGTCTGGTCTATAGTAGTGGGTATAGTAGTGGACCACTACCCCGTCTGGTCTATAGTAGTGGACCACTACCCTGTCTGGTCTGGTCTATAGTAGTGGACCACTACCCCGTCTGGTCTATAGTAGTGGACCACTACCCCGTCTGGTCTATAGTAGTGGACCACTACCCCGTCTGGTCTATAGTAGTGGACCACTACCCCGTCTGGTCTATAGTAGTGGACCACTACCCCGTCTGGTCTATAGTAGTGGACCACTACCCCGTCTGGTCTATAGTAGTGGACCACTACCCCGTCTGGTCTATAGTAGTGGACCACTACCCCGTCTGGTCTATAGTAGTGGACCACTACCCCGTCTGGTCTATAGTAGTGGACCACTACCCCGTCTGGTCTATAGTAGTGGACCACTACCCCCTGGTCTATAGTAGTGGACCACTACCCCGTCTGGTCTATAGTAGTGGACCACTACCCCGTCTGGTCTATAGTAGTGGACCACTACCCCGTCTGGTCTATAGTAGTGGACCACTACCCCCTGGTCGTCTGGTCTATAGTAGTGGACCACTACCCCGTCTGGTCTATAGTAGTGGACCACTACCCCGTCTGGTCTATAGTAGTGGACCACTACCCCGTCTGGTCTATAGTAGTGGACCACTACCCCGTCTGGTCTATAGTAGTGGACCACTACCCCGTCTGGTCTATAGTAGTGGACCACTACCCCGTCTGGTCTATAGTAGTGGACCACTACCCCGTCTGGTCTATAGTAGTGGACCACTACCCCGTCTGGTCTATAGTAGTGGACCACTACCCGTCTGGTCTGGTCTATAGTAGTGGACCACTACCCCGTCTGGTCTATAGTAGTGGACCACTACCCTGTCTGGTCTGGTCTATAGTAGTGGACCACTACCCCGTCTGGTCCTATAGTAGTGGACCACTACCCCGTCTGGTCTATAGTAGTGGACCACTACCCCGTCTGGTCTATAGTAGTGGACCACTACCCCGTCTGGTCTATAGTAGTGGACCACTACCCCGTCTGGTCTATAGTAGTGGACCACTACCCCGTCTGGTCTATAGTAGTGGACCACTACCCTGTCGTCTGGTCTATAGTAGTGGACCACTACCCCGTCTGGTCTATAGTAGTGGACCACTACCCCGTCTGGTCTATAGTAGTGGACCACTACCCCGTCTGGTCTATAGTAGTGGACCACTACCCCTGGTCTGGTCTGGTCTATAGTAGTGGACCACTACCCCGTCTGGTCTATAGTAGTGGACCACTACCCCGTCTGGTCTATAGTAGTGGACCACTACCCCGTCTGGTCTATAGTAGTGGACCACTACCCCGTCTGGTCTATAGTAGTGGACCACTACCCCGTCTGGTCTATAGTAGTGGACCACTACCCCGTCTGGTCTATAGTAGTGGACCACTACCCCGTCTGGTCTATAGTAGTGGACCACTACCCCGTCTGGTCTATAGTAGTGGACCACTACCCCGTCTGGTCTATAGTAGTGGACCACTACCCCGTCTGGTCTATAGTAGTGGACCACTACCCCGTCTGGTCTATAGTAGTGGACCACTACCCCGTCTGGTCTATAGTAGTGGACCACTACCCCGTCTGGTCTATAGTAGTGGACCACTACCCCGTCTGGTCTATAGTAGTGGACCACTACCCCGTCTGGTCTATAGTAGTGGACCACTACCCCGTCTGGTCTATAGTAGTGGACCACTACCCTGTCTGGTCTATAGTAGTGGACCACTACCCTGTCTGGTCTGGTCTATAGTAGTGGACCACTACCCCGTCTGGTCTATAGTAGTGGACCACTACCCCGTCTGGTCTATAGTAGTGGACCACTACCCCGTCTGGTCTATAGTAGTGGACCACTACCCTGTCTGGTCTGGTCTATAGTAGTGGACCACTACTGGACCACTACCCTGTCTGGTCTGGTCTATAGTAGTGGACCACTACCTGGTCTGGTCTATAGTAGTGGGTCTGGTCTATAGTAGTGGACCACTACCCCGTCTGGTCTATAGTAGTGGACCACTACCCCGTCTGGTCTATAGTAGTGGACCACTACCCCGTCTGGTCTGTAGTAGTGGACCACTACCCCGTCTGGTCTATAGTAGTGGTCTGGTCTATAGTAGTGGACCACTACCCCGTCTGGTCTATAGTAGTGGACCACTACCCCGTCTGGTCTATAGTAGTGGACCACTACCCCGTCTGGTCTATAGTAGTGGACCACTACCCCGTCTGGTCTATAGTAGTGGACCACTACCCCGTCTGGTCTATAGTAGTGGACCACTACCCCGTCTGGTCTATAGTAGTGGACCACTACCCCCTGGTCGTCTGGTCTATAGTAGTGGACCACTACCCCGTCTGGTCTATAGTAGTGGACCACTACCCCGTCTGGTCTATAGTAGTGGACCACTACCCTGTCTGGTCTGGTCTATAGTAGTGGACCACTACCCCGTCTGGTCTATAGTAGTGGACCACTACCCCGTCTGGTCTATAGTAGTGGACCACTACCCCGTCTGGTCTATAGTAGTGGACCACTACCCTGTCTGGTCTATAGGTCTATAGTAGTGGACCACTACCCTGTCTGGTCTGGTCTATAGTAGTGGACCACTACCCTGTCGTCTGGTCTATAGTAGTGGACCACTACCCCGTCTGGTCTATAGTAGTGGACCACTACCCCGTCTGGTCTATAGTAGTGGACCACTACCCGTCGTCTGGTCTATAGTAGTGGACCACTACCCTGTCTGGTCTGGTCTATAGTAGTGGACCACTACCCTGTCTGGTCTGGTCTATAGTAGTGGACCACTACCCTGTCTGGTCTGGTCTATAGTAGTGGACCACTACCCCGTCTGGTCTATAGTAGTGGACCACTACCCCGTCTGGTCTATAGTAGTGGACCACTACCCTGTCGTCTGGTCTATAGTAGTGGACCACTACCCCGTCTGGTCTGGTCTATAGTAGTGGACCACTACCCCGTCTGGTCTATAGTAGTGGACCACTACCCCGTCTGGTCTATAGTAGTGGACCACTACCCCTATAGTAGTGGACCACTACCCTGGTCTGGTCTATAGTAGTGGACCACTACCCTGTCTGGTCTATAGTAGTGGACCACTACCCTGTCTGGTCTGGTCTATAGTAGTGGACCACTACCCTGTCTGGTCTATAGTAGTGGACCACTACCCTGTCTGGTCCGGTCTATAGTAGTGGACCACTACCCTGTCTGGTCTGGTGTATAGTAGTGGACCACTACCCCGTCTGGTCTATAGTAGTGGACCACTACCCCGTCTGGTCTATAGTAGTGGACCACTACCCCGTCTGGTCTATAGTAGTGGACCACTACCCCGTCTGGTCTATAGTAGTGGACCACTACCCCGTCTGGTCTATAGTAGTGGACCACTACCCTGTCTGGTCTGGTCTATAGTAGTGGACCACTACCCCGTCTGGTCTATAGTAGTGGACCACTACCCCGTCTGGTCTATAGTAGTGGACCACTACCCCGTCTGGTCTGGTCTATAGTAGTGGACCACTACCCCGTCTGGTCTGGTCTATAGTAGTGGACCACTACCCCGTCTGGTCTGGTCTATAGTAGTGGACCACTACCCTGTCTGGTCTGGTCTATAGTAGTGGACCACTACCCTGTCTGGTCTGGTCTATAGTAGTGGACCACTACCCCGTCTGGTCTATAGTAGTGGACCACTACCCCGTCTGGTCTATAGTAGTGGACCACTACCCTGTCTGGTCTGGTCTATAGTAGTGGACCACTACCCCGTCTGGTCTATAGTAGTGGACCACTACCCCGTCTGGTCTATAGTAGTGGACCACTACCCCGTCTGGTCTATAGTAGTGGACCACTACCCTGTCTGGTCTATAGTAGTGGACCACTACCCCTGTCTGGTCTATAGTAGTGGACCACTACCCTGTCTGGTGGTCTATAGTAGTGGACCACTACCCTGTCTGGTCCGGTCTATAGTAGTGGACCACTACCCTGTCTGGTCTATAGTAGTGGTATAGTAGTGGACCACTACCCCTGTCTGGTCTGGTGTATAGTAGTGGACCACTACCCCGTCTGGTCTATAGTAGTGGACCACTACCCCGTCTGGTCTATAGTAGTGGACCACTACCCCGTCTGGTCTATAGTAGTGGACCACTACCCCGTCTGGTCTATAGTAGTGGACCACTACCCTGTCTGGTCTGGTCTATAGTAGTGGACCACTACCCCGTCTGGTCTATAGTAGTGGACCACTACCCCGTCTGGTCTATAGTAGTGGACCACTACCCCGTCTGGTCTGGTCTATAGTAGTGGACCACTACCCTGTCTGGTCTGGTCTATAGTAGTGGACCACTACCCTGTCTGGTCTGGTCTATAGTAGTGGACCACTACCCCGTCTGGTCTATAGTAGTGGACCACTACCCCGTCTGGTCTATAGTAGTGGACCACTACCCCGTCTGGTCTATAGTAGTGGACCACTACCCCGTCTGGTCTATAGTAGTGGACCACTACCCTGTCTGGTCTGGTCTATAGTAGTGGACCACTACCCCGTCTGGTCTATAGTAGTGGACCACTACCCTGTCTGGTCTGGTCTATAGTAGTGGACCACTACCCCGTCTGGTCTATAGTAGTGGACCACTACCCTGTCTGGTCTGGTCTATAGTAGTGGACCACTACCCCGTCTGGTCTATAGTAGTGGACCACTACCCTGTCTGGTCTGGTCTATAGTAGTGGACCACTACCCCGTCTGGTCTATAGTAGTGGACCACTACCCTGTCTGGTCTGGTCTGGTCTATAGTAGTGGACCACTACCCTGTCTGGTCTGGTCTATAGTAGTGGACCACTACCCCGTCTGGTCTATAGTAGTGGACCACTACCCTGTCTGGTCTGGTCTATAGTAGTGGACCACTACCCCGTCTGGTCTATAGTAGTGGACCACTACCCTGTCTGGTCTGGTCCATAGTAGTGGACCACTACCCTGTCTGGTCTGGTCCATAGTAGTGGACCACTACCCTGTCTGGTCTGGTCTATAGTAGTGGACCACTACCCCGTCTGGTCTATAGTAGTGGACCACTACCCCGTCTGGTCTATAGTAGTGGACCACTACCCCGTCTGGTCTATAGTAGTGGACCACTACCCCGTCTGGTCTATAGTAGTGGACCACTACCCCGTCTGGTCTATAGTAGTGGACCACTACCCTGTCTGGTCTGGTCTATAGTAGTGGACCACTACCCCGTCTGGTCTATAGTAGTGGACCACTACCCCGTCTGGTCTATAGTAGTGGACCACTACCCCGTCTGGTCTATAGTAGTGGACCACTACCCCGTCTGGTCTATAGTAGTGGACCACTACCCCGTCTGGTCTATAGTAGTGGACCACTACCCCGTCTGGTCTATAGTAGTGGACCACTACCCCGTCTGGTCTATAGTAGTGGACCACTACCCCGTCTGGTCTATAGTAGTGGACCACTACCCCGTCTGGTCTATAGTAGTGGACCACTACCCTGTCTGGTCTGGTCTATAGTAGTGGACCACTACCCCGTCTGGTCTATAGTAGTGGACCACTACCCCGTCTGGTCTGGTCTATAGTAGTGGACCACTACCCCGTCTGGTCTATAGTAGTGGACCACTACCCCGTCTGGTCTATAGTAGTGGACCACTACCCCGTCTGGTCTATAGTAGTGGACCACTACCCCGTCTGGTCTATAGTAGTGGACCACTACCCCGTCTGGTCTATAGTAGTGGACCACTACCCCGTCTGGTCTATAGTAGTGGACCACTACCCCGTCTGGTCTATAGTAGTGGACCACTACCCCGTCTGGTCTATAGTAGTGGACCACTACCCTGTCTGGTCTGGTCTATAGTAGTGGACCACTACCCCGTCTGGTCTATAGTAGTGGACCACTACCCCGTCTGGTCTATAGTAGTGGACCACTACCCCGTCTGGTCTGGTCCATAGTAGTGGACCACTACCCTGTCTGGTCTATAGTAGTGGACCACTACCCTGTCTGGTCTGGTCTATAGTAGTGGACCACTACCCCGTCTGGTCTATAGTAGTGGACCACTACCCCGTCTGGTCTATAGTAGTGGACCACTACCCCGTCTGGTCTATAGTAGTGGACCACTACCCCGTCTGGTCTATAGTAGTGGACCACTACCCCGTCTGGTCTATAGTAGTGGACCACTACCCCGTCTGGTCTATAGTAGTGGACCACTACCCCGTCTGGTCTATAGTAGTGGACCACTACCCCGTCTGGTCTATAGTAGTGGACCACTACCCCGTCTGGTCTATAGTAGTGGACCACTACCCTGTCTGGTCTGGTCTATAGTAGTGGACCACTACCCTGTCTGGTCTATAGTAGTGGACCACTACCCTGTCTGGTCTGGTCTATAGTAGTGGACCACTACCCTGTCTGGTCGTCTGGTCTATAGTAGTGGACCACTACCCTGTCTGGTCTATAGTAGTGGACCACTACCCTGTCTGGTCTGGTCTATAGTAGTGGACCACTACCCCGTCTGGTCTATAGTAGTGGACCACTACCCCGTCTGGTCTATAGTAGTGGACCACTACCCCGTCTGGTCTATAGTAGTGGACCACTACCCCGTCTGGTCTATAGTAGTGGACCACTACCCCGTCTGGTCTATAGTAGTGGACCACTACCCCGTCTGGTCTATAGTAGTGGACCACTACCCCGTCTGGTCTATAGTAGTGGACCACTACCCCCTATAGTAGTGGACCACTACCCCGTCTGGTCTATAGTAGTGGACCACTACCCCGTCTGGTCTATAGTAGTGGACCACTACCCCGTCTGGTCTATAGTAGTGGACCACTACCCCGTCTGGTCTATAGTAGTGGACCACTACCCCGTCTGGTCTATAGTAGTGGACCACTACCCCGTCTGGTCTATAGTAGTGGACCACTACCCCGTCTGGTCTATAGTAGTGGACCACTACCCCGTCTGGTCTATAGTAGTGGACCACTACCCTGTCTGGTCTGGTCTATAGTAGTGGACCACTACCCCGTCTGGTCTATAGTAGTGGACCACTACCCCGTCTGGTCTATAGTAGTGGACCACTACCCTGTCTGGTCTGGTCTATAGTAGTGGACCACTACCCCGTCTGGTCTATAGTAGTGGACCACTACCCCGTCTGGTCTGGTCTATAGTAGTGGACCACTACCCCGTCTGGTCTATAGTAGTGGACCACTACCCGTCTGGTCTGGTCTATAGTAGTGGACCACTACCCCGTCTGGTCTATAGTAGTGGACCACTACCCCGTCTGGTCTATAGTAGTGGACCACTACCCCGTCTGGTCTATAGTAGTGGACCACTACCCCGTCTGGTCTATAGTAGTGGACCACTACCCCGTCTGGTCTATAGTAGTGGACCACTACCCCGTCTGGTCTATAGTAGTGGACCACTACCGTCTGGTCTATAGTAGTGGACCACTACCCCGTCTGGTCTATAGTGGACCACTAGTCTATGGACCACTACCCCGTCTGGTCTATAGTAGTGGACCACTACCCCGTCTGGTCTATAGTAGTGGACCACTACCCTGTCTGGTCTGGTCTATAGTAGTGGACCACTACCCCGTCTGGTCTATAGTAGTGGACCACTACCCTGTCTGGTCTGGTCTATAGTAGTGGACCACTACCCCGTCTGGTCTATAGTAGTGGACCACTACCCCGTCTGGTCTATAGTAGTGGACCACTACCCCGTCTGGTCTATAGTAGTGGACCACTACCCCGTCTGGTCTATAGTAGTGGACCACTACCCTGTCTGGTCTGGTCTATAGTAGTGGACCACTACCCCGTCTGGTCTATAGTAGTGGACCACTACCCCGTCTGGTCTATAGTAGTGGACCACTACCCTGTCTGGTCTGGTCTATAGTAGTGGACCACTACCCCGTCTGGTCTATAGTAGTGGACCACTACCCCGTCTGGTCTATAGTAGTGGACTACTACCCTGTCTGGTCTGGTCCATAGTAGTGGACCACTACCCCGTCTGGTCTATAGTAGTGGACCACTACCCTGTCTGGTCTGGTCTATAGTAGTGGACCACTACCCCGTCTGGTCTATAGTAGTGGACCACTACCCTGTCTGGTCTGGTCCATAGTAGTGGACCACTACCCTGTCTGGTCTGGTCTATAGTAGTGGACCACTACCCCGTCTGGTCCATAGTAGTGGACCACTACCCTGTCTGGTCTGGTCCATAGTAGTGGACCACTACCCTGTCTGGTCTGGTCTATAGTAGTGGACCACTACCCCGTCTGGTCTATAGTAGTGGACCACTACCCTGTCTGGTCTGGTCTATAGTAGTGGACCACTACCCCGTCTGGTCTATAGTAGTGGACCACTACCCTGTCTGGTCTGGTCTATAGTAGTGGACCACTACCCCGTCTGGTCTATAGTAGTGGACCACTACCCTGTCTGGTCTGGTCCATAGTAGTGGACCACTACCCTGTCTGGTCTGGTCTATAGTAGTGGACCACTACCCCGTCTGGTCTATAGTAGTGGACCACTACCCTGTCTGGTCTGGTCTATAGTAGTGGACCACTACCCCGTCTGGTCTATAGTAGTGGACCACTACCCTGTCTGGTCTGGTCCATAGTAGTGGACCACTACCCTGTCTGGTCTGGTCTATAGTAGTGGACCACTACCCCGTCTGGTCTATAGTAGTGGACCACTACCCTGTCTGGTCTGGTCCATAGTAGTGGACCACTACCCTGTCTGGTCTGGTCTATAGTAGTGGACCACTACCCCGTCTGGTCTATAGTAGTGGACCACTACCCTGTCTGGTCTGGTCTATAGTAGTGGACCACTACCCCGTCTGGTCTATAGTAGTGGACCACTACCCTGTCTGGTCTGGTCCATAGTAGTGGACCACTACCCTGTCTGGTCTGGTCTATAGTAGTGGACCACTACCCCATGTTATCCTCGCAAGGTGAGGTATTGAAAACGGGTGTCAATTTTTATGTAAATATATTGCAATTTTATTATACTGAAGAAAAATATATTTTAACATTTTCAAAGATTTTACTGAGTTATAAGGAAACCAGTAAAAGTACATAAATTCCACAGGCCCCAATCTATGGATTTCACATGACTGGGCAGGGACTCAGCCATGGGTGGGCCTGGGAGGGCATAGGCATATAACAACCTGACGTCTGCTGTGTTTGTTATAACAACCTGACATCTGCTGTGTGTTATAACAACCTGGCATGTGTGTGTTATTACAACCTGACATCTGCTGTGTGTTATAACAACCTGACATCTGCTGTGTGTTATAACAACCTGACATGTGTTTGTTATAACAACCTGACATCTGCTGTGTGTTATAACAACCTGACATGTGTGTGTTATAACAACCTGACATCTGCTGTGTTTGTTATAACAACCTGACATCTGCTGTGTGTTATAACAACCTGACATCTGCTGTGTTTGTTATAACAACCTGACATCTGCTGTGTTTGTTATAACAACCTGACATCTGCTGTGTTTGTTATAACAACCTGACATCTGCTGTGTTTGTTATAACAACCTGACATGTGCTGTGTTTGTTATAACAACCTGACATCTGCTGTGTGTTATAACAACCTGACATCTGCTGTGTGTTATAACAACCTGACATCTGCTGTGTTTGTTATAACAACCTGACATCTGCTGTGTTTGTTATAACAACCTGACATCTGCTGTGTGTGTTATAACAACCTGACATCTGCTGTGTTTGTTATAACAACCTGACATCTGCTGTGTGTTATAACAACCTGACATGTGTGTGTTATAACAACCTGACATCTGCTGTGTGTTATAACAACCTGACATCTGCTGTGTTTGTTATAACAACCTGACATCTGCTGTGTGTTATAACAACCTGACATCTGCTGTGTTTGTTATAACAACCTGACATGTGCTGTGTTTGTTATAACAACCTGACATCTGCTGTGTTTGTTATAACAACCTGACATCTGCTGTGTTTGTTATAACAACCTGACATCTGCTGTGTTTGTTATAACAACCTGACATCTGCTGTGTTTGTTATAACAACCTGACATCTGCTGTGTTTGTTATAACAACCTGACATCTGCTGTGTTTGTTATAACAACCTGACATCTGCTGTGTGTTATAACAACCTGGCATGTGTGTGTTATTACAACCTGACATCTGCTGTGTTTGTTATAACAACCTGACATCTGCTGTGTTTGTTATAACAACCTGACATCTGCTGTGTGTTATAACAACCTGACATCTGCTGTGTGTTATAGCAACCTGACATCTGCTGTGTGTGTTATAACAACCTGACATCTGCTGTGTGTGTTATAACAACCTGACATCTGCTGTGTTTGTTATAACAACCTGACATCTGCTGTGTGTTATAACAACCTGACATCTGCTGTGTGTTATAACAACCTGACATCTGCTGTGTTTGTTATAACAACCTGACATCTGCTGTGTGTGTTATAACAACCTGACATCTGCTGTGTGTGTTATA
Organism: Oncorhynchus clarkii lewisi; assembly: GCF_045791955.1. NCBI lineage: Eukaryota > Metazoa > Chordata > Actinopteri > Salmoniformes > Salmonidae > Oncorhynchus > Oncorhynchus clarkii. Next base: position 43,753 of record NW_027260937.1, read on the forward strand.
ACAACCTGACATCTGCTGTGTGTGTTATAACAACCTGACATCTGCTGTGTTTGTTATAACAACCTGACATCTGCTGTGTGTTATAACGACCTGACATCTGCTGTTCATCCCATTATGGATTCATGAGGAAACTGGCCAATGGGGTTACAGAGTTCAAGAGCCTCTTTATACCCCCTGTTCTCCCACTTCCTCAGAAACAAAACAAGCCTGTTCATCCCCTGTTCTCCCACTTCCTCAAAAACAAAACAAGTCTGTTCTTCATCCCCTGTTCTTCATCCCCTGTTCTTCCACTTCCTCAAAAACAAAACAAGCCAAACAGTGAAAAGAGAACCGTTAACAAAGATAATTTGGCAGAGGAGCCATCTAGAGGGAGGTGGTCGAGGGAGGTAGAGGAGCCATGTAGAGGGAGAGGGAGGTAGAGGAGCCATGGAGAGGGAGGTATAGGAGCCATCTAGAGGGAGAGGGAGGTAGAGGAGCCATCTAGAGGGAGGTGGTCGAGGGAGGTAGAGGAGGAATCTAGAGGGAGGAGGTAGAGGAGAGGTAGAAGAGCCATCTAGAGGGAGAGGAGGAGGGAGGGAGGGAGCGAGTGAGAGGAGGAGGAAGGGGGAGAGGTAGTGGAGGGAGGTGGGAAGGGGAGAGGAGAATGTGGAGAGGGAGGGAGCGAGCGAGAGGTAGAGCGGGAGGAGGTGAGGGAGAGGAGGAGGAGGAGGAAGGTGGGTAGGCAGGGAAGGAGGGAGGTAGTGGAGAGGGATAAGGGGGGTTTCGAGGGAGGTGGAGGAAGGTGGAGAGGGTACTCACTGTTGAAATTGAAAACAAGTTAAGTGGTTTGATAGGGTGCATTAAATCATGTGTTCCCTCTGATTCTGGGAATCTTTATCCTGATCACAACTCACGTACGCACAGCGTAGACATACACAACGTACGAACACAGTCATGATTTAATGAACCAAATCAAATACAGTAGACTGGTTCATCTTTCAGCAATGGGCCCTCTCCTCATATCTCTCTTTCCCCCTCTCCTCCCTCTCTCTCCTTTCTCCTCTCCTCTCCCCTTCCCATCTCCCCTCCCTCTCTTTCAATTCTCCTCTCCCTCTCCTCTCTCATCTCTCGTCCTCTCATCTTCCTCTCCTCCCTCTCCCTCCTTTCTCCTCTCCCCTTCTCATCTCCCTCTCTTCTCCTCTCCCCCTATCTTGTTGATGTCTTTATAGATCCAATCGCCTATGAGTGATGTTATTAATATCTTGGTTGGAGGTCAGGCACCTGAGTCTGATGTCAGTACGGAGGGATGATGTCAGTATCTCTTTCTCCTCATCTCCCTCTCCTCTCTCCTCTCACTCCACATCTCTCCTCTCCTCATGTCTCTTTCCTCATCTCACTCTCCTCTGAAACAGTCCCCACTATCTCCATCTAGTCCTCTGACTGAAACAAAGGACTAGACAGAGTGGGGACCATGAGGTCTGAAACAGAGGACTAGGTAGAGTGGAGACCAAGAGGAGGTCTGAACCAGAGGACTAGGTAGAGTGGAGACCATGAGGAGGTCTGTAACAGAGGACTAGATAGAGTGGGGACCATGAGGAGGTCTGTAACAGAGGGGGTTAAGGTCCAATCTCCATGGGGGTTAAGGTCCAATCTCCATGGGGGGTTGGGGTCCAGCCTCCATGGGGGGTTAGGGTCCAATCTCTGCTCTGCTCCAGCTTAAATACAGATGCTATTACGTGCTTTCTCTTTCTCTACTGAAATGAATTGTCCTTCAAGCAGTGATTTAAGTGTAATTGTGTGGTTTATGAAAAAGGAAGTTGTTTCAGCATAACGATGTCGTGAGGCGCTGGAAAAACCTTGATAGTGGAGCTTGAATAAATGAAGGCCTTTGACAGAAGGAAGTCACGAAAATGGAAACAGTATAATGTGTGACTGATTGGGGACTCGGGGTTTAACCAGAGGTTCCAGCTCTACGACACTGTGGTTCCATCCTAAAAGGCTCACTGCACCCGATATAGTGCACTCCCTTTGAACCAAGGCCCATACGGTGCCATTTGGAATGCGCTCTGAGTTAGCCAAGTGGAGATGTGATCTGGGGGGGGGGGGACTTGTATAAACCACGATGGTCGCCAGACCAATATACTTTGTGTCTGTCTACGCCTGGGCTCCATGGAAATCCCAAATATATGAAGAAGAACTGGGAAATTACAGGGACAGGAGGAAGTGGTCACTAAGGGTACGTCCCAAATGGCTCCCTATCTAGTGTGCACTACTTTTGACCCGGACCTATAATGCTATATATATATATATAGGGTGCCGTTTGGGAAGCAGACCTACTATACTATGCTGGAAAGTTCCCAGAATTCCCCCTAGGAGTTAGATGAGAGGAATATTTCAAAGGAGACTTGTTTTTGAATCCAGTCATGTGATATGCCTCTGGTTAGTGTTTGAGGTGAAGGAGCGTTGAAGGGAAGGAATGCCCTTTATTGGGCGGAGAGAGATAGAACCGGCTAGCCTTGAACGTTGAAGGGAAGGAATGCCCTTTATTGGGCGGAGAGAGATAGAACCGGCTAGTCTTGAACGTTGAAGGGAAGGAATGCCCTTTATTGGGCGGAGAGAGATAGAACCGGCTAGTCTTGAACGTTGAAGGGAAGGAATGCCCTTTATTGGGCGGAGAGAGAGATAGAACCGGCTAGTCTTGAACGTTGAAGGGAAGGAATGCCCTTTATTGGGCGGAGAGAGAGATAGAACCGGCTAGTCTTGAACGTTGAAGGGAAGGAATGCCCTTTATTGGGCGGAGAGAGAGATAGAACCGGCTAGTCTTGAACGTTGAAGGGAAGGAATGCCCTTTATTGGGCGGAGAGAGAGATAGAACCGGCTAGTCTTTGTGCATGTAAAATATAACGGGTTTTGGCTGCTTCTCAGCAGCCAGATCGACAACCAACAGACAAGGCAGTTTGTTAAACGGTTCCTCTTGATCAGGGTTGTTTATAGGTGATGGTCATTTGGTAACAAAAACAACTGTTGGAAACATGTTAAAGTATATGAAGTACATCCTGTTCTGTCCCTGTTGGAAACATGTTAAAGTATATGAAGTACATGAAGTACATGTTCCTGTTGGAAACATGTTAAAGTACATGAAGTACATGTTCCCGTTGGAAACATGTTAAAGTACATGAAGTACATGTCCCCGTTGGAAACATGTTAAAGTACATGAAGTACATGTCCCCGTTGGAAACATGTTAAAGTACATGAAGTACATTATGTTCTGTCCCCGTTGGAAACATGTTAAAGTACATGAAGTACATGTCCCTGTTGGAAACATGTTAAAGTACATGAAGTACATGCCGTTCTGTTCCCATTGGAAACATGTTACTCTTTGACCTCGTTATATAATTCCCCTTGTGTCTCCAGAAGAGAGACGCGAGGACAGTTGGACAGGGACCAATTAACCTGTAGACTGGTCTGGTCTCTTATTCTCCTGAATAGATATGTTGCTGTAGACTGGTCTGGTCTCTTAGTCTCCTGAATAGATATGTTGCTGTAGACTGAATTAACTGGTCTGGTCTCTTAGTCTCCTGAATAGATATGTTGCTGTAGACTGAATTAACTGGTCTGGTCTCTTAGTCTCCTGAATAGATATGTTGCTGTAGACTGGTCTGGTCTCTTAGTCTCCTGAATAGATATGTTGCTGTAGACTGGTCTGGTCTCTTAGTCTCCTGAATAGATATGTTGCTGTAGACTGGTCTGGTCTCTTAGTCTCCTGAATAGATATGTTGCTGTAGACTGGTCTGGTCTCTTAGTCTCCTGAATAGAGTATGATAATGATGTTGGTTTTGTACACAACACATCCTGCATCATTCCCACAGTATCGCCATGACCCCCGAAACCTGACCATGAAAAGTATTGACTTGGGGGAAACTAAAATTCAGTTTTTAAACAAACAAGTTGGGAGTGTTTACAACAAGCCGAAGGCCCAGACAAAGCCTCTCCTCTGTCCTGGCAAACCACCGTAGAACGGAATCATATAATTAGGAGTTAGAATACGAGTTTAAAAGGATCTCTCTTAGTGGAACCAGCTGACGTGAGGACAGCAGAGTCCCTGTCCGTCTCCTTCCTTTATGGAGGAACAAGCACTGACTGTGACTGAGATATGTGGTTGTCTAACCTAGATATCTGAAGATGAATGACCTGACTATGACTGAGATATGTGGTTGTCTAACCTAGATATCTGAAGATGAATGACCTGACTATGACTGAGATATGTGGTTGTCTAACCTAGATATCTGAAGATGAATGACCTGACTATGACTGAGATATGTGGTTGTCTAACCTAGATATCTGAAGATGAATGACCTGACTATGACTGAGATATGTGGTTGTCTAACCTAGATATCTGGAGATGAATGCACTGACTGTGACTGAGATATGTGGTTGTCTAACCTAGATATCTGAAGATGAATGACCTGACTGTGACAGATATGTGGTTGTCTAACCTAGATATCTGAAGATTAATGTACTGACTGTGACTGAGATATGTGGTTGTCTAACCTAGATATCTGAAGATGAATGACCTGACTGTGACTGAGATATGTGGTTGTCTAACCTAGATATCTGAAGGTTAATAATGTACTGACTGTGACTGAGATATGTGGTTGTCTAACCTAGATATCTGAAGGTTAATAATGTACTGACTATGAAAACACTGACCAACCTTTAAATACCTTCCTTCATCCTACCAACACTGACCAACCTTTTAAAACTCTTCTTTCATCCTACCAACACTGACCAACCTTTAAATTCTCTTCCTTCATCCTACCAACAACCGACCCAGAGATCACCTGTGCGTTGTGTAATCACCATCAGAACCTCTTGATGCGTCAGAGCTCCTGAGTCCTAACGAGGAACCAGGGATCCATATGACTTCCATTGTGAGCAGTGAAACTCTCTCTAACGACCCCTGTGTGGTTCTCAAACCAGACACGTTAGTTTCTGGCCAAGGGCTGGCTGGGAAAGGACTGCTTCTGGGGGAATAATAATGAAATCACTATTCTGCTGTGATGATACCATTCTACTGTACTGGTGTAATGATACCATACTACTGTACTGGTGTAATGATACCATTCTACTGTACTGGTGTAATGATACCATACTACTGTAATGGCGTAATGATACCAATATGATACAATACTACTATACTGGTTTAATGATACCATACTGCTGTTCTTGTGTAATGAGACCAATCTACTGTACTGGTGTAATGATACCAATATGATACCATACTAATGTACTGGTGTAATGATACCATACTACTGTACTGGTGTAATGATAACAATATGATACCATACTACTGTACTGGTGTAATGATACCATACTAATGTACTGGTGTAATGATACCATACTACTGTACTGGTGTAATGATACCATACTACTGTAATGGTGTAATGATACCATACTACTGTACTGGTGTAATGATACCATACTACTGTACTGGTGTAATGATACCATTCTACTGTACTGGTGTAATGATACCATACTACTGTACTGGTGTAATGATAACAATATGATACCATACTACTGTACTGGTGTAATGATACCATTCTACTGTACTGGTGTAATGATACCATTCTACTGTACTGGTGTAATGATACCATACTACTGTACTGGTGTAATGATACCATACTACTGTACTGGTGTAATGATACCATTCTACTGTACTGGTGTAATGATACCAATATGATACCATACTACTGTACTGGTGTAATGATACCGTACTACTGTACTGGTGTAATGATACCATACTAGTGTACTGGTGTAATGATACCATACTAATGTACTGGTGTAATGATACCATTCTACTGTACTGGTGTAATGATATCATACTAATGTACTGGTGTAATGATACCATTCTACTGTACTGGTGTAATGATATCATACTAATGTACTGGTGTAATGATACCATTCTACTGTACTGGTGTAATGATACCATACTACTGTACTGGTGTAATGATATCATACTACTGTACTGGTGTAATGATACCATACTACTGTACTGGTGTAATGATACCATACTACTGTACTGGTGTAATGATACCATTCTACTGTACTGGTGTAATGATATCATACTACTGTACTGGTGTAATGATACCATACTACTGTACTGGTGTAATGATACCATACTACTGTACTGGTGTAATGATAACAATATGATCTACTGTATCTATTATATTATGACAGACCAGCTAGATGTACTGTCTCTATGTCTCTATTATATTATGACAAACCAGCCAGATCTACTATATCTATTATAATATGGCAGACCAGCTAGATCTACTGTCTCTATTATATGATGATAGAACAACTAGATCTACTGTCTCTATTATATTATGACAGACCAGATAGATCTACTGTCCCTATTATACTATGACAGACCAGCTATATCTAATGTCTCTATTATATTATGACAGACCAGCTAGATCTACTGTCTCTATTATATTTTGACAGACCAGTTAGATCTACTGTCTCTATTGTATTATGACAGACCAGATATATCTACTGTCTCGATTATATTATGACAGACCAGTTAGATCTACTTTCTCTATTGTATTATGACAGACCAGCTAGATCTACTGTCTCTATTATATTATGACATACCAGCTAGATCTACTGTCTCTATTATACTATGACAGACCAGATATATCTAATGTATCTATTATATTTTGACAGACCAGTTAGATCTACTGTCTATATTGTATTATGACAGACCAGATATATCTACTGTCTCGATTATATTATGACAGACCAGTTAGATCTACTGTCTCTATTGTATTATGACAGGCCAGCTAGATCTACTGTCTCTGTTATATTATGACATACCAGCTAGATCTACTGTCTCTAATATACTTTGACAGACCAGATATATCTACTGTCTCTATTATACTATGACAGACCATATATATCTAATGTATCTATTAGATTATGACATACCAGCTAGATCTACTGGCTCTATTATATTATGACATACCAGCTAGATCTACTGTCTCTATTATATTATGACAGACCAGATATATCTAATGTCTTTATTATATTTTGACAGACCAGCTAGATCTACTGTCTTTATTATATTATGACAGACCAGCTAGATCTACTGTCTCATTTATATTATGACAGATCAGCTAGATCTAGTGTCTCATTTATATTATGACAGACCAGCTAGATCTACACTCTCTATTATATTATGACAGACCAGATATATCTACTGTCTCTATTATATTATGACAGACCAGATAGATATTCTGTCTCTATTATATTATGACAGACCAGGTAGATCTACTGTCTCTATTGTATTATGACAGACCAGATATATCTACTGTCTCGATTATATTATGACAGACCAGTTAGATCTACTTTCTCTATTGTATTATGACAGACCAGCTAGATCTACTGTCTCTATTATATTATGACATACCAGCTAGATCTACTGTCTCTATTATACTATGACAGACCAGATATATCTAATGGATCTATTATATTATGACAGACCAGCTAGATCTACTGTATATATTATATTATGACAGACCAGCTAGATCTACTGTCTCTATTATATTTTGACAGACCAGTTAGATCTACTGTCTCTATTGTATTATGACAGACCAGATATATCTACTGTCTCGATTATATTATGACAGACCAGTTAGATCTACTGTCTCTATTGTATTATGACAGGCCAGCTAGATCTACTGTCTCTGTTATATTATGACATACCAGCTAGATCTACTGTCTCTAATATACTTTGACAGACCAGATATATCTACTGTCTCTATTATACTATGACAGACCATATATATCTAATGTATCTATTAGATTATGACATACCAGCTAGATCTACTGGCTCTATTATATTATGACATACCAGCTAGATCTACTGTCTCTATTATATTATGACAGACCAGATATATCTACTGTCTCTATTATATTTTGACAGACCAGCTAGATCTACTGTCTTTATTATATTATGACAGACCAGCTAGATCTACTGTCTCATTTATATTATGACAGATCAGCTAGATCTAGTGTCTCATTTATATTATGACAGACCAGCTAGATCTACACTCTCTATTATATTATGACAGACCAGATATATCTACTGTCTCTATATTATGACAGACCAGATAGATATTCTGTCTCTATTATATTATGACAGACCAGGTAGATCTACTGTCTCATTTATATTATGACAGACCAGATATATATTCTGTCTCTATTATATTATGACAGACCAGCCAGATCTACTGTATCTAGTATATTATGACAGAGCAGCCACATCTACTGTATCTATTATATTATGACAGACCAGCTAGATGTACTGTCTCTATGTCTCTATTATATTATGACAGACCAGATAGATATTCTGTCTCTATTATATTATGACAGACCAGCCAGATCTACTGTATCTATTATATTATGACAGAGCAGCCACATCTACTGTCTCTATTGAATTATTACAGACCAGCTAGATCTACTGTTTCTATTATATTATGTTAGACCAGTTAGATCTACTGTCTCTTTTGTATTATGACAGACCAGCTAGATCTAGATCTACTGTCTCTATTATATTATGACAGACGTGCTAGATCTAATGTCTCTATTGTATTATGACAGACCAGCTAGATCTACTGGCTCTATTATATTATGACACACCAGCTAGATCTACTGTCTTTATTATATTATGACAGACCAGACAGATCTACTGTCTCTATTATATTATGACAGACCAGCTAGATCTACTGTCTTTATTATATTATGACAGACCAGCTAGATCTACTGTCTCATTTATATTATGACAGACCAGCTAGATCTAGTGTCTCTATTATATTATGACAGACCAGCTAGATCTACTGTCTCTATTATATTATGACAGACCAGCTAGATCTAGTGTCTCATTTATATTATGAAGGACCAGCTAGATCTACACTCTCTATTATATTATGACAGACCAGCTAGATCTACTGTTTCTATTATATTATGTTAGACCATTTAGATCTACTGTCTCTTTTGTATTATGACAGACCAGCTAGATCTAGATCTACTGTCTCTATTATATTATGACAGACCAGCTAGATCTACTGTATCTATTATATTATGACAGACCAGCCAGATCTGCTGTCTCTATTATATTATGACAGACCAGGTAGATCTACTGTCTCTATTATATTATGACAGACCAGCTAGATCTACTGTCTCTATTGTATTATGACAGGCCAGCTAGATCTACTGGCTCTATTATATTATGACAGACCAGCTAGATCTACTGTCTTTATTATATTATGACAGACCATCCAGATCTCCTGTATCTATTGTATTATGATAGACCAGCAAGATCTACTGTCTTTATTATATTATGACAGACCAGCTATATCTACTGTCTGTATTATATTATGACAGACCAGCTAGATCTACTGTCTCATTTATATTATGATAGACCAGCTCAATCTACTGTATCTATTATATTATGACAGACCAGATAGATATTCTGTCTCTATTATATTATTACAGACCAGGTAGATCTACTGTCTCTATTATATTATGACAGACCAGATAGATATTCTGTCTCTATGTCTCTATTATATTATGACAGACCAGATAGATATTCTGTCTCTATTATATTATGACAGACCAGCCAGATCTACTGTATCTATTATATTATGACAGAGCAGCCACATCTACTGTCTCTATTGAATTATGACAGACCAGCTAGATCTACTGTTTCTATTATATTATGTTAGACCAGTTAGATCTACTGTCTCTTTTGTATTATGACAGACCAGCTAGATCTAGATCTACTGTCGCTATTATATTATGACAGACCAGCTAGATCTAGTGTCTCTATTGTATTATGACAGACCAGCTAGATCTACTGGCTCTATTATACTATGACAGACCAGATATATCTAATGTATCTATTACATTATGACATACCAGCTAGATCTACTGTCTCTATTGTATTATGACAAACCAGCTAGATCTACTGGCTCTATTATATAATGACATACCAGCTAGATCTACTGTCTCTATTGTATTATGACAGACCAGCTAGATCTACTGGCTCTATTATATTATGACATACCAGCTAGATCTACTGCCTCTATTATATTATGACAGACCAGATATATCTACTGTCTCTATTATATTTTTGACAGACCAGCTAGATCTACTGTCTTTATTATGTTATGACAGACCAGCTAGATCTACTGTCTCATTTATATTATGACAGATCAGCTAGATCTAGTGTCTCATTTATATTATGACAGACCAGCTAGATCTACACTCTCTATTATATTATGACAGACCAGCTAGATCTACTGTCTCTATCATATGATGACAGACCAGATAGATATTCTGTCTCTATTATATTATGACAAACCAGCCAGATCTACTGTATCTATTATATTATGACAGAGCAGCCACATCTACTGTCTCTATTGAATTATGACAGACCAGCTAGATCTACTGTTTCTATTATATTATGTTAGACCAGTTAGATCTACTGTCTCTTTTGTATTATGACAGACCAGCTAGATCTAGATCTACTGTCTCTATTATATTATGACAGACCAGCTAGATCTAGTGTCTCTATTGTATTATGACAGACCAGCTAGATCTACTGTCTCTATTATATTATGACATACCAGCTAGATCTACTGTCTTTATTATATTATGACAGACCAGACAGATCTACTGTCTCTGTTATATTATGACAGACCTGCTAGATCTACTGTCTTTATTATATTATGACAGACCAGCTAGATCTACTGTCTCATTTATATCATGACAGACCAGCTAGATCTACTGTCTCTATTATATTATGACAGACCAGCTAGATCTACTGTCTCTATTATATTATGACAGACCAGCTAGATCTAGTGTCTCATTTATATTATGAAGGACCAGCTAGATCTACACTCTCTATTATATTATGACAGACCAGCTAGATCTACTGTTTCTCTTATATTATGTTAGACCAGTTAGATCTACTGTCTCTTTTGTATTATGACAGACAAGCTAGATCTACTGTCTCTATTACATTATGACAGACCAGCTAGATCTACTGTCTCATTTATATTATGACAGACCATATTATGACAGAGCAGCCACATCTACTGTCTCTATTGAATTATGACAGACCAGCTAGATCTACTGTTTCTATTATATTATGTTAGACCAGCTAGATCTAGATCTACTGTCTCTATTATATTATGACAGACCAGCTAGATCTAGTGTCTCTATTGTATTATGACAGACCAGCTAGATCTACTGTCTCTATTATATTATGACATACCAGCTAGATCTACTGTCTTTATTATATTATGACAGACCAGACAGATCTACTGTCTCTGTTATATTATGACAGACCTGCTAGATCTACTGTCTTTATTATATTATGACAGACCAGCTAGATCTACTGTCTCATTTATATTATGACAGACCAGCTAGATCTACTGTCTCTATTATATTATGACAGACCAGCTAGATCTACTGTCTCTATTATATTATGACAGACCAGCTAGATCTAGTGTCTCATTTATATTATGAAGGACCAGCTAGATCTACACTCTCTATTATATTATGAAGGACCAGCTAGATCTACACTCTCTATTATATTATGACAGACCAGCTAGATCTACTGTCTCTTTTGTATTATGACAGACAAGCTAGATCTAGATCTACTGTCTCTATTACATTATGACAGACCAGCTAGATCTACTGTCTCATTTATATTATGACAGACCATATTATGACAGAGCAGCCACATCTACTGTCTCTATTGAATTATGACAGACCAGCTAGATCTACTGTTTCTATTATATTATGTTAGACCAGTTAGATCTACTGTCTCTTTTGTATTATGACAGACCAGCTAGATCTAGATCTACTGTCTCTATTATATTATGACAGACCAGCTAGATCTACTGTCTCTATTATAATATGACAGACCAGATAGATCTACTGTATCTATTATATTATGACAGAGCAGCCACATCTACTGTATCTATTATATTGTGACAGACCAGCTAGATGTACTGTCTCTATGTCTCTATTATATTATGACAGACCAGATAGATATTCTGTCTCTATTATATTATGACAGACCAGCCAGATCTACTGTATCTATTATATTATGACAGAGCAGCCACATCTACTGTCTCTATTGAATTATGACAGACCAGCTAGATCTACTGTTTCTATTATATTATGTTAGACCAGTTAGATCTACTGTCTCTTTTGTATTATGACAGACCAGCTAGATCTAGATCTACTGTCGCTATTATATTATGACAGACCAGCTAGATCTAGTGTCTCTATTGTATTATGACAGACCAGCTAGATCTACTGGCTCTATTATATTATGACATACCAGCAAAATCTACTGTATCTATTATATTATGACAGAGCAGCCACATATACTGTCTCTATTGAATTATGACAGACCAGCTAGATCTACTGTTTCTATTATATTATGTTAAACCAGTTAGATCTACTGTCTCTTTTGTATTATGACAGACCAGCTAGATCTAGATCTACTGTCTCTATTATACTTTGACAGACCAGATATATCTACTGTCTCTATTATACTATGACAGACCAGATATATCTAATGTATCTATTACATTGACATACCAGCTAGATCTACTGTCTCTATTGTATTATGACAAACCAGCTAGATCTACTGGCTCTATTATATAATGACATACCAGCTAGATCTACTGTCTCTATTGTATTATGACAGACCAGCTAGATCTACTGGCTCTATTATATTATGACATACCAGCTAGATCTACTGCCTCTATTATATTATGACAGACCAGATATATCTACTGTCTTTATTATATTTTTGACAGACCAGCTAGATCTACTGTCTTTATTATGTTATGACAGACCAGCTAGATCTACTGTCTCATTTATATTATGACAGATCAGCTAGATCTAGTGTCTCATTTATATTATGACAGACCAGCTAGATCTACACTCTCTATTATATTATGACAGACCAGCTAGATCTACTGTCTCTATCATATGATGACAGACCAGATAGATATTCTGTCTCTATTATATTATGACAAACCAGCCAGATCTACTGTATCTATTATATTATGACAGAGCAGCCACATCTACTGTCTCTATTGAATTATGACAGACCAGCTAGATCTACTGTTTCTATTATATTATGTTAGACCAGTTAGATCTACTGTCTCTTTTGTATTATGACAGACCAGCTAGATCTAGATCTACTGTCTCTATTATATTATGACAGACCAGCTAGATCTAGTGTCTCTATTGTATTATGACAGACCAGCTAGATCTACTGTCTCTATTATATTATGACATACCAGCTAGATCTACTGTCTTTATTATATTATGACAGACCAGACAGATCTACTGTCTCTGTTATATTATGACAGACCTGCTAGATCTACTGTCTTTATTATATTATGACAGACCAGCTAGATCTACTGTCTCATTTATATCATGACAGACCAGCTAGATCTACTGTCTCTATTATATTATGACAGACCAGCTAGATCTACTGTCTCTATTATATTATGACAGACCAGCTAGATCTAGTGTCTCATTTATATTATGAAGGACCAGCTAGATCTACACTCTCTATTATATTATGACAGACCAGCTAGATCTACTGTTTCTCTTATATTATGTTAGACCAGTTAGATCTACTGTCTCTTTTGTATTATGACAGACAAGCTAGATCTACTGTCTCTATTACATTATGACAGACCAGCTAGATCTACTGTCTCATTTATATTATGACAGACCATATTATGACAGAGCAGCCACATCTACTGTCTCTATTGAATTATGACAGACCAGCTAGATCTACTGTTTCTATTATATTATGTTAGACCAGCTAGATCTAGATCTACTGTCTCTATTATATTATGACAGACCCTCTATTATATTATGACAGACCAGCTAGATCTAGTGTCTCATTTATATTATGAAGGACCAGCTAGATCTACACTCTCTATTATATTATGACAGACCAGCTAGATCTACTGTTTCTCTTATATTATGTTAGACCAGTTAGATCTACTGTCTCTTTTGTATTATGACAGACAAGCTGACAGACCAGCTAGTCATTAGATCTAGTGTCTCTATTGTATTATGACAGACCAGCTAGATCTAGTCTAGATCTAGTGATCTACTCTCTATTGTATTATGACAGACCAGCTAGATCTACTGTCTCAGGCTAGATCTACTGTCTTTATTATATTATGACAGACCAGACAGATCTACTGTCTCTGTTATATTATGACAGACCTGCTAGATCTACTGTCTTTATTATATTATAGCTGATCTACTGTCTCATTTATATTATGACAGACCAGCTAGATCTACTGTCTCTATTATATTATGACAGACCAGCTAGATCTACTGTCTCTATTATATTATGACAGACCAGCTAGATCTAGTGTCTCATTTATATTATGAAGGACCAGCTAGATCTACACTCTCTATTATATTATGACAGACCAGCTAGATCTACTGTTTCTCTTATATTATGTTAGACCAGATCTAGATCTACTGTCTCTATTACATTATGACAGACCAGCTAGATCTACTGTCTCATTTATATTATGACAGACCATATTATGACAGAGCAGCCACATCTACTGTCTCTATTGAATTATGACAGACCAGCTAGATCTACTGTTTCTCTTATATTATGTTAGACCAGTTAGATCTACTGTCTCTTTTGTATTATGACAGACCAGCTAGATCTAGATCTACTGTCTCTATTATATTATGACAGACCAGCTAGATCTAGTGTTTCTATTATATTATGATAGACCAACTAGATCTACTGTCTCTATTATAATATGACAGACCAGATAGATCTACTGTATCTATTATATTATGACAGACCAGCCAGATCTACTGTATCTATTATATTATGATAGACCAGACAGATCTACTGTCTCTATTATATTATGACAGACCAGCTAGATCTACTGTCTTTATTATATTATGACAGACCAGCTAGATCTACTGTCTCATTTGTATTATGACAGACCATCCAGATCTCCTGTATCTATTGTATTATGATAGACCAGCAAGATCTAATGTCTTTATTATATTATGACAGACCAGCTTTATCTACTGGCTGTATTATATTATGACAGACCAGCTAGATCTACTGTCTCATTTACATTATGATAGACCAGCTCAATCTACTGTCTCTATTATATTATGACAGACCAGCCAGATCTGCTGTCTCTATTATATTATGACACACCAGCTAGATTTACTGTCTCTATTATATTATGACAGACCAGCTAGATCTAGTGTTTCTATTATATTATGATAGACCAACTAGATCTACTGTCTCTATTATAATATGACAGACCAGATAGATCTACTGTATCTATTATATTATGACAGACCAGCCAGTTCTACTGTATCTATTATATTATGACAGACCAGCTAGATCTACTGGCTCTATTATATTACGACAGACCAGCTAGATCTACTGTCTTTATTATATTATGACAGACCAGCTAGATCTACTGTCTTTATTATATTATGACATACCAGCTAGATCTACTGTCTTTATTATATTATGACAGACCAGATTGACATTCTGTCTCTATTATAATATGACAGACCAGCCTGATGTACTGTCTCTATTATATTATGACAGACCAGCTAGATCTACTGTCTTTATTATATTATGACATACCAGCTAGATCTACTTTCTTTATTATATTATGACAGACCAGATTGACATTCTGTCTCTATTATATTATGACAGACCAGCCTGATCTACTGTCTCTATTATATTATGACAGACCAGCTAGATCTACCGAATCTATTATATTATGACAGACCAGCTAGATGTACTGTCTCTATTATATTATGACAGACCAGCTAGATCTACTGTATCTAGTATATTATGACAGACCAGCTCAATCTACTGTCTCTATTATATTATGACATACCAGCTAGATCTACTGTATCTAGTATATTATGACAGACCAGCTCAATCTACTGTCTCTATTATATTATGACAGACCAGCCAGATCTACTGTATCTATTATATTATGACAGATCAGCTAGATCTACTGTATCTAGTATATTATGACAGACCAGCTCGATCTACTGTCTCTATTATATTATGACATACCAGCTAGATCTACTGTCTCTATTATATTATGACATACCAGCTAGATATACTGTCTCTATTATAATATGACAGACCAGATAAATCTACTGTCTATGTTATATTATGACAGACCAGGTAGATCTACTGTCTCTATTATATTATGACAGACCAGCTAGATCTACTGTCTCTATTGTATTATGACAGGCCAGTTAGATCTACTGGCTCTATTATATTATGACAGACCAGCTAGATCTACTGTCTTTATTATATTATGACAGACCAGCTATATCTACTGTCTGTTTTATATTATGACAGCCCAGCTAGATCTACTGTATCATTTATATTATGATATACCAGCTCAATCTACTGTATCTATTATATTATGACAGACCAGGTAGATCTACTGTCTCTATTATATTATGACAGACCAGATAGATATTCTGTCTCTATTATATTATGACAGACCAGCCAGATCTACTGTATCTATTATATTATGACAGAGCAGCCACATCTACTGTATCTATTATATTATGACAGACCAGCTAGATGTACTGTCTCTATGTCTCTATTATATTATGACAGACCAGATAGATATTCTGTCTCTATTATAATATGACAGACCAGCCAGATCTACTGTATCTATTATATTATGACAGACCAGACAGATCTACTGTCTCTATTATATTATGACAGACCAGCTAGATCTACTGTCTTTATTATATTATGACAGACCAGCTAGATCTACTGTCTCATTTATATTATGACAGACCATCCAGATCTCCTGTATCTATTGTATTATGATAGACCAGCAAGATCTATAGTCTTTATTATATTATGATAGACCAGCTCAATCTACTGTCTCTATTATATTATGACAGACCAGCCAGATCTGCTGTCTCTATTATATTATGACACACCAGCTAGATTTACTGTCTCTATTATATTATGACAGACCAGCTAGATCTAGTGTTTCTATTATATTATGATAGACCAACTAGATCTACTGTCTCTATAATATGACAGACCAGATAGATCTACTGTATCTATTATATTATGACAGACCAGCCAGTTCTACTGTATCTATTATATTATGACAGACCAGCTAGATCTAGTGGCTCTATTATATTACGACAGACCAGCTAGATCTACTGTCTTTATTATATTATGACAGACCAGCTAGATCTACTGTCTTTATTATATTATGGCATACCAGCTAGATCTACTGTCTTTATTATATTATGACAGACCAGATTGACATTCTGTCTCTATTATAATATGACAGACCAGCCTGATCTACTGTCTCTATTATATTATGACAGACCAGCTAGATCTACTGTCTTTATTATATTATGACATACCAGCTAGATCTACTTTCTTTATTATATTATGACAGACCAGATTGACATTCTGTCTCTATTATAATATGACAGACCTGCCTGATCTACTGTATCTATTATATTATGACAGACCAGCTAGATCTACCGAATCTATTATATTATGACAGACCAGCTAGATGTACTGTCTCTATGTCTCTATTATATTATGACAGACCAGCCAGATCTACTGTATCTATTATATTATGACAGACCAGCTAGATCTACTGTATCATTTATATTATGACAGACCAGCTCGATCTACTGTCTCTATTATATTATGACACACCAGCTAGATCTACTGTCTCTATTATATTATGACATACCAGCTAGATATACTGTCTCTATTATCATATGACAGACCAGATAAATCTACTGTCTATGTTATATTATGACAGACCAGATAGATCTACTGTCTCTATTATATTATGACAGACCAGCTAGATCTACTGTCTCTTTTGTATTATCACAGACCAGCTAGATCTACTGTCTCTATTATATTATGACATACCAGCTAGATCTACTGTCTCTATTATATTATGACAGACCAGATAGATCTACTGTCTCTATTATATTATGACAGACCAGCCAGATCTACTGTATCTATTATATTATGACAGACCAGACAGATCTACTGTCTCTATTATATTATGACAGACCAGCTAGATCTACTGTCTTTATTATATTATGACAGACCAGCTAGATCTACTGTCTCATTTATATTATGACAGACCATCCAGATCTCCTGTATCTATTGTATTATGATAGACCAGCAAGATCTAATGTCTTTATTATATTATGACAGACCAGCTTTATCTACTGGCTGTATTATATTATGACAGACCAGCTAGATCTACTGTCTCATTTACATTATGATAGACCAGCTCAATCTACTGTCTCTATTATATTATGACAGACCAGCCAGATCTGCTGTCTCTATTATATTATGACACACCAGCTAGATTTACTGTCTCTATTATATTATGACAGACCAGCTAGATCTAGTGTTTCTATTATATTATGATAGACCAACTAGATCTACTGTCTCTATTATAATATGACAGACCAGATAGATCTACTGTATCTATTATATTATGACAGACCAGCCAGTTCTACTGTATCTATTATATTATGACAGACCAGCTAGATCTACTGGCTCTATTATATTACGACAGACCAGCTAGATCTACTGTCTTTATTATATTATGACAGACCAGCTAGATCTACTGTCTTTATTATATTATGACATACCAGCTAGATCTACTGTCTTTATTATATTATGACAGACCAGATTGACATTCTGTCTCTATTATAATATGACAGACCAGCCTGATCTACTGTCTCTATTATATTATGACAGACCAGCTAGATCTACCGAATCTATTATATTATGACAGACCAGCTAGATGTACTGTCTCTGTCTCTATTATATTATGACAGACCAGCCAGATCTACTGTATCTATTATATTATGACAGACCAGCTAGATCTACTGTATCTAGTATATTATGACAGACCAGCTCGATCTACTGTATCTAGTATATTATGACAGACCAGCTCGATCTACTGTCTCTATTATATTATGACATACCAGCTAGATCTACTGTCTCTATTATATTATGACATACCAGCTAGATATACTGTCTCTATTATAATATGACAGACCAGATAATTCTACTGTCTATGTTATATTATGACAGACCAGATAAATCTACTGTCTATGTTATATTATGACAGACCAGATAGATCTACTGTATCTATTATATTATGACAGACCAGCCAGTTCTACTGTATCTATTATATTATGACAGACCAGCTAGATCTACTGGCTCTATTATATTACGACAGACCAGCTAGATCTACTGTCTTTATTATATTATGACAGACCAGCTAGATCTACTGTCTTTATTATATTATGACATACCAGCTAGATCTACTGTCTTTATTATATTATGACAGACCAGATTGACATTCTGTCTCTATTATAATATGACAGACCAGCCTGATCTACTGTCTATTATATTATGACAGACCAGCTAGATCTACCGAATCTATTATATTATGACAGACCAGCTAGATGTACTGTCTCTGTCTCTATTATATTATGACAGACCAGCCAGATCTACTGTCTCTATTATATTATGACATACCAGCTAGATCTACTGTCTCTATTATATTATGACATACCAGCTAGATATACTGTCTCTATTATAATATGACAGACCAGATAAATCTACTGTCTATGTTATATTATGACAGACCAGGTAGATCTACTGTCTCTATTATATTATGACAGACCAGCTAGATCTACTGTCTCTATTGTATTATGACAGGCCAGTTAGATCTACTGGCTCTATTATATTATGACAGACCAGCTAGATCTACTGTCTTTATTATATTATGACAGACCATCCAGATCTCCTGTATCTATTGTATCATGATAGACCAGCAAGATCTACTGTCTTTATTATATTATGACAGACCAGCTATATCTACTGTCTGTTTTATATTATGACAGACCAGCTAGATCTACTGTCTCATTTATATTATGATATACCAGCTCAATCTACTGTATCTATAATATTATGACAGACCAGGTAGATCTACTGTCTCTATTATATTATGACAGACCAGATAGATATTCTGTCTCTATTATATTATGACAGACCAGCCAGATCTACTGTATCTATTATATTATGACAGAGCAGCCACATCTACTGTATCTATTATATTATGACAGACCAGCTAGATGTACTGTCTCTATGTCTCTATTATATTATGACAGACCAGATAGATATTCTGTCTCTATTATAATATGACAGACCAGATAGATCTACTGTATCTATTATATTATGACAGACCAGCCAGATCTACTGTATCTATTATATTATGACAAACCAGACAGATCTACTGTCTCTATTATAGTATGACAGACCAGCTAGATCTACTGTCTTTATTATATTATGACAGACCAGCTAGATCTACTGTCTCATTTATATTATGACAGACCATCCAGATCTCCTGTATCTATTGTATTATGATAGACCAGCAAGATCTATAGTCTTTATTATATTATTATAGACCAGCTCAATCTACTGTCTCTATTATATTATGACAGACCAGCCAGATCTGCTGTCTCTATTATATTATGACACACCAGCTAGATTTACTGTCTCTATTATATTATGACAGACCAGCTAGATCTAGTGTTTCTATTATATTATGATAGACCAACTAGATCTACTGTCTCTAATATAATATGACAGACCAGATAGATCTACTGTATCTATTATATTATGACAGACCAGATTGACATTCTGTCTCTATTATAATATGACAGACCAGCCTGATCTACTGTCTCTATTATATTATGACAGACCAGCTAGATCTACTGTCTTTATTATATTATGACATACCAGCTAGATCTACTTTCTTTATTATATTATGACAGACCAGATTGACATTCTGTCTCTATTATAATATGATAGACCAGCTAGATCTACTTTATCTATTATATTATGACAGACCAGCTAGATGTACTGTCTCTATGTCTCTATTATATTATGACAGACCAGCTAGATCTACTTTATCTATTATATTATGACAGACCAGCTAGATCTACTGTCTCTAATATATTATGACACACCAGCTAGATCTACTGTCTCTATTATATTATGACATACCAGCTAGATATACTGTCTCTATTATAATATGACAGACCAGATAAATCTACTGTCTATGTTATATTATGACAGACCAGATAGATCTACTGTCTCTATTATATTATGACAGACCAGCTAGATCTACTGTCTCTATTGTATTATCACAGACCAGCTAGATCTACTGTCTCTATTATATTATGACATACCAGCTAGATCTACTGTCTCTGTTATACTTTGACAGACGGGATATATCTAATGTATCTATTATATTATGACAGACCAGCTAGATCTACTGTCTTTATTATATTATGACAGACCAGCTATATCGAATGTCTCTATTATATTATGACAGACCAGCTAGATATACTGTCTCTATTATAATATGACAGACCAGATAGATCTACTGTCTCTATTACATTATGACAGACCAGCTAGATCTACTGTCTCTATTATATTATGAATGACCAGCAAGATCTACTGGCTCTATTATATTATGACATACCAGCTAGATCTACTTTCTTTATTATATTATGACAGACCAGATTGACTTTCTGTCTCTATTATAATATGACAGACCAGCCTGATCTACTGTCTCTATTATATTATGACAGACCAGCTAGATCTACTTCATCTATTATATTATGACAGACCAGCTAGATGTACTGTCTCTATGTCTCTATTATATTATGACAGACCAGCCAGATCTACTGTATCTATTATATTATGACAGACCAGCTAGATATAATGTATCTAGTATATTATGACAGACCAGCTAGATCTACTGTATCATTTATATTATGACAGACCAGCTCGATCTACTGTCTCTATTATATTATGACACACCAGCTAGATCTACTGTCTCTATTATATTATGACATACCAGCTAGATATACTGTCTCTATTATCATATGACAGACCAGCTAGATCTACTGTCTATATTATATTATGACAGACCAGCTAGATCTACTGTCTTTATTATATTATGACATACCAGCTAGATCTACTTTCTTTATTATATTATGACAGACCAGATTGACATTATGTCTCTATTATAATATGACAGACCAGCCTGATCTACTGTCTCTATTATATTATGACAGACCAGCTAGATCTACTGTATCTATGTCTCTATTATATTATGACAGACCAGCCAGATCTACTGTATCTATTATATTATGACAGACCAGCTAGATCTACTGTATCATTTATATTATGACAGACAAGCTAGATCTAGATCTACTGTCTCTATTATATTATGACAGACCAGCTAGATCTACTGTCTCATTTATATTATGACAGACCATATTATGACAGAGCAGCCACATCTACTGTCTCTATTGAATTATGACAGACCAGCTAGATCTACTGTTTCTATTATATTATGATAGACCAACTAGATCTACTGTCTCTATTATAATATGACAGACCAGATAGATCTACTGTCTCTATTATATTATGACAGACCAGCTAGATCTAGTGTTTCTATTATATTATGATAGACCAACTAGATCTACTGTCTCTATTATAATATGACAGACCAGATAGATCTACTGTATCTATTATATTATGACAGACCAGCCAGATCTACTGTATCTATTATATTATGACAGACCAGACAGATCTACTGTCTCTATTATATTATGACAGACCAGCTAGATCTACTGTCTTTATTTTATTATGACAGACCAGCTAGATCTACTGTCTCATTTATATTATGACAGACCATCCAGATCTCCTGTATCTATTGTATTATGATAGACCAGCAAGATCTAATGTATTTATTATATTATGACAGACCAGCTTTATCTACTGGCTGTATTATATTATGACAGACCAGCTAGATCTACTGTCTCATTTATATTATGATAGACCAGCTCAATCTACTGTCTCTATTATATTATGACAGACCAGCCAGATCTGCTGTCTCTATTATATTATGACACACCAGCTAGATTTACTGTCTATATTATATTATGACAGACCAGATTGACATTCTGTCTCTATTATAATATGACAGACCAGCCTGATCTACTGTCTCTATTATATTATGACAGACCAGCTAGATCTACCGAATCTATTATATTATGACAGACCAGCTAGATGTACTGTCTCTATGTCTCTATTATATTATGACAGACCAGCCAGATCTACTGTATCTATTATATTATGACAGACCAGCTAGATCTACTGTATCATTTATATTATGACAGACCAGCTCGATCTACTGTCTCTATTATATTATGACATACCAGCTAGATCTACTGTCTCTATTATATTATGACATACCAGCTAGATATACTGTCTCTATTATAATATGACAGACCAGATAAATCTACTGTCTATGTTATATTATGACAGACCAGATAGATCTACTGTCTCTATTATATTATGACAGACCAGCTAGATCTACTGTCTCTATTGTATTATCACAGACCAGCTAGATCTACTGTCTCTATTATATTATGACATACCAGCTAGATCTACTGTCTCTGTTATACTTTGACAGACGGGATATATCTAATGTATCTATTATATTATGACAGACCAGCTAGATCTACTGTCTCTATTATATTATGACAGACCAGCTAGATCTACTGTCTTTATTATATTATGACAGACCAGCTATATCGAATGTCTCTATTATATTATGACAGACCAGCTAGATATACTGTCTCTATTATAATATGACAGACCAGATAGATCTACTGTCTCTATTACATTATGACAGACCAGCTAGATCTACTGTCTCTATTATATTATGACAGACCAGCTAGATCTACTGGCTCTATTATATTATGACAGACCAGATAGATCTACTGTCTATATTATATTATGACAGACCAGCTAGATCTACTGTCTTTATTATATTATGACATACCAGCTAGATCTACTTTCTTTATTATATTATGACAGACCAGATTGACTTTCTGTCTCTATTATAATATGACAGACCAGCCTGATCTACTGTCTCTATTATATTATGACAGACCAGCTAGATCTACTGTATCATTTATATTATGACAGACCAGCTCGATCTACTGTCTCTATTATATTATGACACACCAGCTAGATCTACTGTCTCTATTATATTATGACATACCAGCTAGATATACTGTCTCTATTATCATATGACAGACCAGATAAATCTACTGTCTATGTTATATTATGACAGACCAGATAGATCTACTGTCTCTATTATATTATGACAGACCAGCTAGATCTACTGTCTCTATTGTATTATCACAGACCAGCTAGATCTACTGTCTCTATTATATTATGACATACCAGCTAGATCTACTGTCTCTGTTATACTATGACAGACGGGATATATCTAATGTATCTATTATATTATGACAGACCAGCTAGATCTACTGTCTCTATTATATTATGACAGACCAGCTAGATCTACTGTCTTTATTATATTATGACAGACCAGCTATATCGAATGTCTCTATTATATTATGACAGACCAGCTAGATATACTGTCTCTATTATAATATGACATACCAGATAGATCTACTGTCTCTATTACATTATGACAGACCAGCTAGATCTACTGTCTCTATTATATTATGACAGACCAGCAAGATCTACTGGCTCTATTATATTATGACAGACCAGCTAGATCTACTGTCTATATTATATTATGACAGACCAGCTAGATCTACTGTCTTTATTATATTATGACATACCAGCTAGATCTACTTTCTTTATTATATTATGACAGACCAGATTGACATTATGTCTCTATTATAATATGACAGACCAGCCTGATCTACTGTCTCTATTATATTATGACAGACCAGCTAGGTCTACTGTATCTATGTCTCTATTATATTATGACAGACCAGCCAGATCTACTGTATCTATTATATTATGACAGACCAGCTAGATCTACTGTATCATTTATATTATGACAGACAAGCTAGATCTAGATCTACTGTCTCTATTATATTATGACAGACCAACTTGATATACTGTCTCATTTATATTATGACAGACCATATTATGACAGAGCAGCCACATCTACTGTCTCTATTGAATAATGACAGACCAGCTAGATTTACTGTTTCTATTATATTATGTTAGACCAGTTAGATCTACTGTCTCTTTTGTATTATGACAGACCAGCTAGATCTAGATCTACTGTCTCTATTATATTATGACAGACCAGCTAGATCTAGTGTTTCTATTATATTATGATAGACCAACTAGATCTACTGTCTCTATTATAATATGACAGACCAGATAGATCTACTGTATCTATTATATTATGACAGACCAGCCAGTTCTACTGTATCTATTATATTATGACAGACCAGCTTGATCTACTGGCTCTATTATATTACGACAGACCAGCTAGATCTACTGTCTTTATTATATTATGACAGACCAGCTAGATCTACTGTCTTTATTATATTATGACATACCAGCTAGATCTACTGTCTTTATTATATTATGACAGACCAGATTGACATTCTGTCACTATTATAATATGACAGACCAGCCTGATCTACTGTCTCTATTATATTATGACAGACCAGCTAGATCTACCGAATCTATTATATTATGACAGACCAGCTAGATGTACTGTCTCTATGTCTCTATTATATTATGACAGACCAGCCAGATCTACTGTATCTATTATATTATGACAGACCAGCTAGATCTACTGTATCATTTATATTATGACAGACCAGCTCTATCTACTGTCTCTATTATATTATGACATACCAGCTAGATCTACTGTCTCTATTATAATATGACAGACCAGATAAATCTACTGTCTATGTTATATTATGACAGACCAGATAGATCTACTGTCTCTATTATATTATGACAGACCAGCTAGATATACTGTCTCTATTATAATATGACAGACCAGATAAATCTATTGTCTATGTTATATTATGACAGACCAGATAGATCTACTGTCTCTATTATATTATGACAGACCCGCTAGATCTACTGTCTCTATTGTATTATCACAGACCAGCTAGATCTACTGTCTCTATTATATTATGACATACCAGCTAGATCTACTGTCTCTGTTATACTTTGACAGACGGGATATATCTAATGTATCTATTATATTATGACAGACCAGCTAGATCTACTGTCTCTATTATATTATGACAGACCAGCTAGATCTACTGTCTTTATTATATTATGACAGACCAGCTATATCGAATGTCTCTATTATATTATGACAGACCAGCTAGATATACTGTCTCTATTATAATATGACAGACCAGATAGATCTACTGTCTCTATTACATTATGACAGACCAGCCTGATCTACTGTCTCTATTATATTATGACAGACCAGCTAGATCTACTGGCTCTATTATATTATGACAGACCAGCTAGATCTACTTTATCTATTATATTATGACATTACAGCTAGATCTACTTTCTTTATTATATTATGACAGACCAGATTGACTTTCTGTCTCTATTATAATATGACAGACCAGCCTGATCTACTGTCTCTATTATATTATGACAGACCAGCTAGATCTACTTTATCTATTATATTATGACAGACCAGCTAGATGTACTGTCTCTATGTCTCTATTATATTATGACAGACCAGCCAGATCTACTGTATCTATTATATTATGACAGACCAGCTAGATCTACTGTATCATTTATATTATGACATACCAGCTAGATATACTGTCTCTATTATCATATGACAGACCAGATAAATCTACTGTCTATGTTATATTATGACAGACCAGATAGATCTACTGTCTCTATTATATTATGACAGACCAGCTCGATCTACTGTCTCTATTATATTATGACACACCAGCTAGATCTACTGTCTCTATTATATTATGACATACCAGCTAGATATACTGTCTCTATTATCATATGACAGACCAGATAAATCTACTGTCTATGTTATATTATGACAGACCAGCCAGATCTACTGTATCTATTATATTATGACAGACCAGCTAGATCTACTGTATCATTTATATTATGACA
Organism: Oncorhynchus clarkii lewisi; assembly: GCF_045791955.1. NCBI lineage: Eukaryota > Metazoa > Chordata > Actinopteri > Salmoniformes > Salmonidae > Oncorhynchus > Oncorhynchus clarkii. The sequence continues at coordinate 70,943 of NW_027260937.1, forward strand.
TACCAGCTAGATATACTGTCTCTATTATCATATGACATACCAGCTAGATCTAATGTCTCTGTTATACTATGACAGACGGGATATATCTAATGTATCTATTATATTATGACAGACCAGCTAGATCTACTGTCTTTATTATATTTTGACAGACCAGCTATATCGAATGTCTCCATTATATTATGACAGACCAGCTAGATATACTGTCTCTATTACAATATGACAGACCAGATAGATCTACTGTCTCTATTATATTATGACAGACCAGCTAGATCTACTGGCTCTATTATATTATGACAGACCAGCTAGATCTACTGTCTCTATTATAATATGACAGACCAGATAGATCTACTGTATCTATTATATTATGACAGACCAGCCAGATCTACTGTATCTATTATATTATGATAGACCAGACAGATCTACTGTCTCTATTATATTATGACAGACCAGCTAGATCTACTGTCTTTATTATATTATGACAGACCAGCTAGATCTACTGTCTCTATTACATTATGACAGACCAGCCTGATCTACTGTCTCTATTATATTATGACAGACCAGCTAGATCTACTGGCTCTATTATATTATGACAGACCAGCTAGATCTACTGTCTATATTATATTATGACAGACCAGCTAGATCTACTGTCTTTATTATATTATGACATTACAGCTAGATCTACTTTCTTTATTATATTATGACAGACCAGATTGACTTTCTGTCTCTATTATAATATGACAGACCAGCCTGATCTACTGTCTCTATTATATTATGACAGACCAGCTAGATCTACTTTATCTATTATATTATGACAGACCAGCTAGATGTACTGTCTCTATGTCTCTATTATATTATGACAGACCAGCCAGATCTACTGTATCTATTATATTATGACAGACCAGCTAGATCTACTGTATCATTTATATTATGACATACCAGCTAGATATACTGTCTCTATTATCATATGACAGACCAGATAAATCTACTGTCTATGTTATATTATGACAGACCAGATAGATCTACTGTCTCTATTATATTATGACAGACCAGCTCGATCTACTGTCTCTATTATATTATGACACACCAGCTAGATCTACTGTCTCTATTATATTATGACATACCAGCTAGATATACTGTCTCTATTATCATATGACAGACCAGATAAATCTACTGTCTATGTTATATTATGACAGACCAGCCAGATCTACTGTATCTATTATATTATGACAGACCAGCTAGATCTACTGTATCATTTATATTATGACATACCAGCTAGATATACTGTCTCTATTATCATATGACATACCAGCTAGATCTAATGTCTCTGTTATACTATGACAGACGGGATATATCTAATGTATCTATTATATTATGACAGACCAGCTAGATCTACTGTCTTTATTATATTTTGACAGACCAGCTATATCGAATGTCTCCATTATATTATGACAGACCAGCTAGATATACTGTCTCTATTACAATATGACAGACCAGATAGATCTACTGTCTCTATTATATTATGACAGACCAGCTAGATCTACTGGCTCTATTATATTATGACAGACCAGCTAGATCTACTGTCTCTATTATAATATGACAGACCAGATAGATCTACTGTATCTATTATATTATGACAGACCAGCCAGATCTACTGTATCTATTATATTATGATAGACCAGACAGATCTACTGTCTCTATTATATTATGACAGACCAGCTAGATCTACTGTCTTTATTATATTATGACAGACCAGCTAGATCTACTGTCTCATTTATATTATGACAGACCATCCAGATCTCCTGTATCTATTGTATTATGATAGACCAGCAAGATCTAATGTCTTTATTATATTATGACAGACCAGCTTTATCTACTGGCTGTATTATATTATGACAGACCAGCTAGATCTACTGTCTCATTTATATTATGATAGACCAGCTCAATCTACTGTCTCTATTATATTATGACAGACCAGCCAGATCTGCTGTCTCTATTATATTATGACACACCAGCTAGATTTACTGTCTCTATTATATTATGACAGACCAGCCAGTTCTACTGTATCTATTATATAATGACAGACCAGCTAGATCTACTGGCTCTATTATATTACGACAGACCAGCTAGATCTACTGTCTTTATTATATTATGACAGACCAGATTGACATTCTGTCTCTACTATAATATGACAGACCAGCCTGATCTACTGTCTCTATTATATTATGACAGACCAGCTAGATCTACCGAATCTATTATATTATGACAGACCAGCTAGATGTACTGTCTCTATGTCTCTATTATATTATGACAGACCAGCCAGATCTACTGTATCTATTATATTATGACAGACCAGCTAGATCTACTGTATAATTTATATTATGACAGACCAGCTCTATCTACTGTCTCTATTATATTATGACATACCAGCTAGATCTACTGTCTCTATTATATTATGACATACCAGCTAGATATACTGTCTCTATTATAATATGACAGACCAGATAAATCTACTGTCTATGTTATATTATGACAGACCAGATAGATCTACTGTCTCTATTATATTATGACAGACCAGCTAGATCTACTGTCTCTATTGTATTATCACAGACCAGCTAGATCTACTGTCTCTATTATATTATGACATACCAGCTAGATCTACTGTCTCTATTACATTATGACAGACCAGCTAGATCTACTGTCTCTATTATATTATGACAGACCAGCTAGATCTACTGGCTCTATTATATTATGACAGACCAGCTAGATCTACTGTCTATATTATATTATGACAGACCAGCTAGATCTACTGTCTTTATTATATTATGACATACCAGCTAGATCTACTTTCTTTATTATATTATGACAGACCAGATTGACATTCTGTCTCTATTATAATATGACAGACCAGCCTGATCTACTGTCTCTATTATATTATGACAGACCAGCTAGATCTAATGTATCTATGTCTCTATTATATTATGATAGACCAGCCAGATCTACTGTATCTATTATATTATGACAGACCAGCTAGATCTACTGTATCATTTATATTATGACAGACCAGCTCGATCTACTGTCTCAATTATATTATGACACACCAGCTAGATCTACTGTCTCTATTATATTATGACATACCAGCTAGATATACTGTCTCTATTATCATATGACAGACCAGATAAATCTACTGTCTCTATTATATTATGACAGACCAGCTAGATCTACTGTCTCTATTGTATTATCACAGACCAGCTAGATCTACTGTCTCTATTATATTATGACATACCAGCTAGATCTACTGTCTCTGTTATACTATGACAGACGGAATATATCTAATGTATCTATTATATTATGACAGACCAGCTAGATCTACTGTCTCTATTATATTATGACAGACCAGCTAGATCTACTGTCTTTATTATATTATGACAGACCAGCTATATCGAATGTCTCTATTATATTATGACAGACCAGCTAGATCTGCTGTCTCTATTATATTATGACAGACCAGCTAGATCGACTGTCTTTATTATATTATGACAGACCAGCTATATCTAATGTCTCTATTACATTATGATAGACCAGCTAGATCTACTGTCTCATTTATATTAAGACAGACCAGCTAGATCTACTATCTTATTTATATCATGACAGACCAGCTACATCTACTGTCTCTATTATATTATGACAGACCAGCTAGATCTACTGTCTCATTTATATTATGACAGACCTGCTCAATCTACTGTCTCTATTGTATTATGACAGATCAGCTAGACCTACCGCCTCTATTATATTTTGACATACCAGCTAGATCTACTGTCTCTATTATATTATGACAGATCAGATAGATCTACTGTCTCTATTATATTTTGACAGACCAGCTAGATCTACTGTCTTTATTAAATTATGACAGACCAGCTAGATCTACTGTCTCATTTATATTATGACAGACCAGCTAGATCGAATGTCTCATTTATATTATGAAAGACCAGCTAGATCTACTGTCTCTATTGTATTATGACAGACCAGCTAGACCTACTGTCTCTATTATATTATGACAGACCAGATAGATCTACTGTCTCTATTATATTATGACAGACCAGCTAGATCTACTGTCTTTATTAAATTATGACAGACCAGATAGATCTACTGTCTCTATTATATTATGACAGACCAGCTAGATCTACTGTCTTTATTAAATTATGACAGACCAGCTAGATCTACTGTCTCTATTATATTATGACAGACCAGATAGATATTCTGTCTCTATTATATTATGACAGACCAGATAGATATTCTGTCTCTATTATATTATGACAGACCAGATAGATCTACTGTATCTATTATATTATGACAGACCAGCTAGATGTACTGTCTCTATGTCTCTATTATATTATGACAGACCAGCTAGATCTACTGTTTCTATTATATTATTTTAGACCAGTTAGATCTACTGTCTCTTTTGTATTGTGACAGACTAGCTAGATCTACTGTTTCTATTATATTATGTTAGACCAGCTAGATCTACTGTCTCTGTTATACTATGACAGACGGAATATATCTAATGTATCTATTATATTATGACAGACCAGCTAGATCTACTGTATCTATTATATTATGACAGACCAGCTAGATGTACTGTCTCTATGTCTCTATTATATTATGACAGACCAGCTAGATCTACTGTTTCTATTATATTATGTTAGACCAGCTAGATCTACTGTCTCTATTGTATTATCACAGACCAGCTAGATCTACTGTCTCTATTATATTATGACATACCAGCTAGATCTACTGTCTCTGTTATACTATGACAGACGGAATATATCTAATGTATCTATTATATTATGACAGACCAGCTAGATCTACTGTCTCTATTATATTATGACAGACCAGCTAGATCTACTGTCTTTATTATATTATGACAGACCAGCTATATCGAATGTCTCTATTATATTATGACAGACCAGCTAGATCTGCTGTCTCTATTATATTATGACAGACCAGCTAGATCTACTGTCTTTATTATATTATGACAGACCAGCTATATCTAATGTCTCTATTACATTATGATAGACCAGCTAGATCTACTGTCTCATTTATATTAAGACAGAACAGCTAGATCTACTATCTTCATTATATCATGACAGACCAGCTACATCTACTGTCTCTATTATATTATGACAGACCAGCTAGATCTACTGTCTCTATTATATTATGACAGACCAGATAGATATTCTGTCTCTATTATATTATGACAGATCAGCTAGACCTACCGCCTCTATTATATTTTGACATACCAGCTAGATCTACTGTCTCTATTATATTATGACAGATCAGATAGATCTACTGTCTCTGTTATATTATGACAGACCAGCTAGATCTACTGTCTTTATTAAATTATGACAGACCAGCTAGATCTACTGTCTCATTTATATTATGACAGACCAGCTAGATCGAATGTCTCATTTATATTATGACAGACCAGCTAGATCTACTGTCTCTATTGTATTATGACAGACCAGCTAGACCTACTGTCTCTATTATATTATGACAGACCAGATAGATCTACTGTCTCTATTATATTATGACAGACCAGCTAGATCTACTGTCTTTATTAAATTATGACAGACCAGATAGATCTACTGTCTCTATTATATTATGACAGACCAGCTAGATCTACTGTCTTTATTAAATTATGACAGACCAGCTAGATCTACTGTCTCTATTATATTATGACAGACCAGATAGATATTCTGTCTCTATTATATTATGACAGACCAGATAGATATTCTGTCTCTATTATATTATGACAGACCAGATAGATCTACTGTATCTATTATATTATGACAGACCAGCTAGATGTACTGTCTCTTTGTCTCTATTATATTATGACAGACCAGCTAGATCTACTGTTTCTATTATATTATGTTAGACCAGTTAGATCTACTGTCTCTTTTGTATTTTGACAGACTAGCTAGATCTACTGTTTCTATTATATTATGTTAGACCAGCTAGATCTACTGTCTCATTTATATTATGATAGACCAGCTATATCGAATCTCCCTATTATATTATGACTGACCAGCTAGATCTACTGTCTCATTTATATTATGACAGACCATATAGAGTTACTGTCTCATTTATATTATGACAGACCAGTTAGATCTACACTCTCTATTATATTATGACAGACCAGCTAGATATACTGTCTCTATTATAATATGATAGACCAGCGAGATGTACTGTATCTATTATATTATGACAGACCAGCTAGATCTACTGTCTCTATTATATTATGACAGATCAGATAGATCTACTGTCTCTATTATATTTTGACAGACCAGCTAGATCTACTGTCTTTATTAAATTATGACAGACCAGCTAGATCTACTGTCTCATTTATATTATGACAGACCAGCTAGATCGAATGTCTCATTTATATTATGACAGACCAGCTAGATCTACTGTCTCTATTGTATTATGACAGACCAGCTAGACCTACTGTCTCTATTATATTATGACAGACCAGATAGATCTACTGTCTCTATTATATTATGACAGACCAGCTAGATCTACTGTCTTTATTAAATTATGACAGACCAGATAGATCTACTGTCTCTATTATATTATGACAGACCAGCTAGATCTACTGTCTTTATTAAATTATGACAGACCAGCTAGATCTACTGTCTCTATTATATTATGACAGACCAGATAGATATTCTGTCTCTATTATATTATGACAGACCAGATAGATATTCTGTCTCTATTATATTATGACAGACCAGATAGATCTACTGTATCTATTATATTATGACAGACCAGCTAGATGTACTGTCTCTATGTCTCTATTATATTATGACAGACCAGCTAGATCTACTGTTTCTATTATATTATGTTAGACCAGTTAGATCTACTGTCTCTTTTGTATTGTGACAGACTAGCTAGATCTACTGTTTCTATTATATTATGTTAGACCAGCTAGATCTACTGTCTCTGTTATACTATGACAGACGGAATATATCTAATGTATCTATTATATTATGACAGACCAGCTAGATCTACTGTATCTATTATATTATGACAGACCAGCTAGATGTACTGTCTCTATGTCTCTATTATATTATGACAGACCAGCTAGATCTACTGTTTCTATTATATTATGTTAGACCAGCTAGATCTACTGTCTCTATTGTATTATCACAGACCAGCTAGATCTACTGTCTCTATTATATTATGACATACCAGCTAGATCTACTGTCTCTGTTATACTATGACAGACGGAATATATCTAATGTATCTATTATATTATGACAGACCAGCTAGATCTACTGTCTCTATTATATTATGACAGACCAGCTAGATCTACTGTCTTTATTATATTATGACAGACCAGCTATATCGAATGTCTCTATTATATTATGACAGACCAGCTAGATCTGCTGTCTCTATTATATTATGACAGACCAGCTAGATCTACTGTCTTTATTATATTATGACAGACCAGCTATATCTAATGTCTCTATTACATTATGATAGACCAGCTAGATCTACTGTCTCATTTATATTAAGACAGACCAGCTAGATCTACTATCTTCATTATATCATGACAGACCAGCTACATCTACTGTCTCTATTATATTATGACAGACCAGCTAGATCTACTGTCTCATTTATATTATGACAGACCAGCTCAATCTACTGTCTCTGTTGTATTATGACAGATCAGCTAGACCTACCGCCTCTATTATATTTTGACATACCAGCTAGATCTACTGTCTCTATTATATTATGACAGATCAGATAGATCTACTGTCTCTATTATATTATGACAGATCAGATAGATCTACTGTCTCTGTTATATTATGACAGACCAGCTAGATGTACTGTCTTTTTTATATTATGACAGACCAGCTAGATCTACTGTCTCATTTATATTATGACAGACCAGCTAGATCGAATGTCTCATTTATATTATGACAGACCAGCTAGATCTACTGTCTCTATTGTATTATGACAGACCAGCTAGACCTACTGTCTCTATTATATTATGACAGACCAGATAGATCTACTGTCTCTATTATATTATGACAGACCAGCTAGATCTACTGTCTTTATTAAATTATGACAGACCAGATAGATCTACTGTCTCTATTATATTATGACAGACCAGCTAGATCTACTGTCTTTATTAAATTATGACAGACCAGCTAGATCTACTGTCTCTATTATATTATGACAGACCAGATAGAGTTACTGTCTCATTTATATTATGACAGACCAGTTAGATCTACACTCTCTATTATATTATGACAGACCAGCTAGATATACTGTCTCTATTATAATATGATAGACCAGTTAGATCTACTGTCTCATTTATATTATGATAGACCAGTTAGATCTACTGTCTCTTTTGTATTTTGACAGACTAGCTAGATCTACTGTTTCTATTATATTATGTTAGACCAGCTAGATCTACTGTCTCATTTATATTATGATAGACCAGCTATATCGAATCTCCCTATTATATTATGACTGACCAGCTAGATCTACTGTCTCATTTATATTATGACAGACCATATAGAGTTACTGTCTCATTTATATTATGACAGACCAGTTAGATCTACACTCTCTATTATATTATGACAGACCAGCTAGATATACTGTCTCTATTATAATATGATAGACCAGCGAGATGTACTGTATCTATTATATTATGACAGACCAGCTAGATCTGCTGTCTCTATTATATTATGACAGACCAGCTAGATCTACTGTCTTTATTATATTATGACAGACCAGCTATATCTAATGTCTCTATTACATTATGACAGACCAGCTCGATCTACTGTCTCTATTGTATTATGACAGATCAGCTAGACCTACTGCCTCTATTATATTTTGACATACCAACTAGATCTAATGTCTCTATTATATTATGACAGAACAGCTAGATCTACTGTCTTTATTAAATTTTGACAGACCAGCTAGATCTACTGTCTCATTTATATTATGACAGACCAGCTAGATCTAGTGTCTCATTTATATTATGACAGACTAGCTAGATTTACTGTCTCATTTATATTATGACAGACCAGCTAGATCTAATGTCTCTATTATATTATGACAGACCAGATATATATTCTGTCTCTATTATATTATGACAGACCAGCTAGATCTACTGTCTCTATTATATTATGACAGACCAGATAGATATTCTGTCTCTATTATATTATGACAGACCAGATAGATATTCTGTCTCTATTATGTTATGACAGAGCAGCCAGATCTACTGTATCTATTATATTATGACACACCAGCTATATGTACTGTCTCTATTATATTATGACAGACCAGCTAGATCTACTGTCTTTATTATATTATGACAGACCAGCTATATTGAATGTCTCTATTATATTATGACAGACCAGCTAGATATACTGTCTCTATTATAATATGACAGACCAGATAGATCTACTGTCTCTATTACATTATGAAAGACCAGCTAGATCTACTGTCTCTATTATATTATGACAGACCAGCTAGATCTACTGTCTCTATTATAATATGACAGACCAGATAGATCTACTGTCTCTATTATATTCTGACATACCAGCCAGATTTACTGTCTCTATTATATTATGACCTACCAGCTAGATCTTCTGTCTCAATTATATTATGACAGACCAGCCAGATCTACTGTCTCTATTATATTATGACAGACCAGCTAGATATACTGTCTCTATTATAATATGACAGACCAGCTGATCTTCTATCTCAATTATATTATGACAGACCAGCTAGATCTTCTGTCTCAATTATATTATGACAGACCAGCCATATGTACTGTATCTATTATATTATGACAGACCAGCCAGATCTACTGTCTCTATTATATTATGACAGACCAGCTAGATATACTGTCTCTATTATAATATGACAGACAAGATAGATCTACTGTCTCTATTATATTATGACAGACCAGCTAGATCTACTGTCTCATTTATATTATGACAGACCAGCTAGATCTAGTGTCTCATTTATATTATGACAGACTAGCTAGATTTACTGTCTCATTTATATTATGACAGACCAGCTAGATCTAATGTCTCTATTATATTATGACAGACCAGATATATATTCTGTCTCTATTATATTATGACAGACCAGATAGATATTCTGTCTCAATTATATTATGACAGACCAGCTAGATCTACTGTCTCTATTATATTATGACAGACCAGATAGATATTCTGTCTCTATTATATTATGACAGACCAGATAGATATTCTGTCTCTATTATGTTATGACAGAGCAGCCAGATCTACTGTATCTATTATATTATGACACACCAGCTATATGTACTGTCTCTATTATATTATGACAGACCAGCTAGATCTACTGTCTTTATTATATTATGACAGACCAGCTATATTGAATGTCTCTATTATATTATGACAGACCAGCTAGATATACTGTCTCTATTATAATATGACAGACCAGATAGATCTACTGTCTCTATTACATTATGAAAGACCAGCTAGATCTACTGTCTCTATTATATTATGACAGACCAGCTAGATCTACTGTCTCTATTATAATATGACAGACCAGATAGATCTACTGTCTCTATTATATTCTGACATACCAGCCAGATTTACTGTCTCTATTATATTATGACAGACCAGCTAGATCTGCTGTCTCTATTATATTATGACCTACCAGCTAGATCTTCTGTCTCAATTATATTATGACAGACCAGCCAGATCTACTGTCTCTATTATATTATGACAGACCAGCTAGATATACTGTCTCTATTATAATATGACAGACCAGCTGATCTTCTATCTCAATTATATTATGACAGACCAGCTAGATCTTCTGTCTCAATTATATTATGACAGACCAGCCATATGTACTGTATCTATTATATTATGACAGACCAGCCAGATCTACTGTCTCTATTATATTATGACAGACCAGCTAGATATACTGTCTCTATTATAATATGACAGACAAGATAGATCTACTGTCTCTATTATATTATGACAGACCAGCTAGATCTGCTGTCTCTATTGTATTTTGACAGACCAGCTAGATCTACTGTCTCTATTATATTATGACAGACCAGCTAGATCTACTGTCTCTTTTATAATATGACCTACCAGCTAGATCTACTGTCTCTCTTATATTATGACAGACCAGCCAGATCTACTGTATCTATTATATTATGACAGACCAGCTAGATATACTGTCTCTATTATAATATGACAGACAAGCTAGATCTACTGTCTCTATTATATTATGACAGACCAGATAGATCTACTGTCTCATGTATATTATGATAGACCAGCTAGATCTACACTCTCTATTATATTATGACAGACCAGCTAGATATACTGACTGTCTCTATTATATTATGACAGACAAGCTAGATCTACTGTCTCTATTATATTATGACAGACCAGCTAGATCTACTGTCTTTATTATATTATGACAGACCAGCTATATCGAATGTCTCTATTATATTATGACAGACCAGCTAGATATACTGTCTCTATTATAATTTGACAGACCAGATAGATCTACTGTCTCTATTACATTATGATAGACCAGCTAGATCTACTGTCTCTATTATATTATGACAGACCAGCTAGATCTACTGTCTCTATTATATTATGACAGACCAGCTAGATCTACTGTCTCATTTATATTATGACAGACCAGCTCAATCTACTGTCTCTATTATATTATGACATACCAGCTAGATCTACTGTCTCATTTATATTATGACAGACCAGCTAGATCTACTGTCTTTATTATATTATGACAGACCAGCTATATCTGCTGTCTCATTTATATTATGACAGACCAGCTAGATCTACTGTCTCTATTATATTATGACAGACCAGCTAGATCTACTGTCTTTATTATATTATGACAGACCAGATAGATCTACTGTATCTATTATATTATGACAGACCAGCTAGATCTACTGGCTCTATTATATTACGACAGACCAGCTAGATCTACGGTCTCTATTATATTATGACATACCAGCTAGATCTACTGTATCTATTATATTATGACAGACCAGCTAGATGTACTGTCTCTATGTCTCCATTATATTATGACAGACCAGCCAGATCTACTGTATCTATTATATTATGACATACCAGATTGACATTCTGTCTCTATTATAATATGACAGACCAGCCTGATCTACTGTCTCTATTATATTATGACAGACCAGCTAGATCTACTGTCTCTATTATATTATGACAGACCAGCTAGATCTACTGTATCTATTATATTATGACAGACCAGCTAGATGTACTGTCTCTATGTCTCCATTATATTATGACAGACCAGCCAGATCTACTGTATCTATTATATTATGACAGACCAGCTAGATCTACTGTCTCTATTATATTTTGACAGACCAGTTAGATCTACTGTCTCTATTGTATTATGACAGACCAGATATATGTACTGTCTCGATTATATTATGACAGACCAGCTAGATCTACTGTCTCTATTGTATTATCACAGACCAGCTAGATCTACTGTCTCTATTATATTATGACTTACCAGCTAGATCTAATGTCTCTATTATACTATTACAGACGGGATATATCTAATGTATCTATTATATTATGACAGACCAGCTAGATCTACTGTCTCTATTATATTATAACAGACCAGCTAGATCTACTGTCTTTATTATAATATGACAGACCAGATAGATCTACTGTCTCTATTACATTATGACAGACCAGCTAGATCTACTGTCTCTATTATATTATGACAGACCAGCTAGATCTACTGTCTCTATTATATTATGACAGACCAGCTAGATCTACTGTCTCATTTATATTATGACAGACCAGCTCGATCTACTGTCTCTATTCTATTATGACATACCAGCTAGATCTACTGTCTCTATTATATTATGACATACCAGCTAGATATAATGTCTATATTATAATATGACAGACCAGATAAATCTACTGTCTATGTTATATTATGACAGACCAGATAGATCTACTGTCTCTATTATATTATGACAGACCAGTTAGATCTATTGTCTCTATTGTATTATGACAGACCAGCTAGATCTACTGTCTCTATTATATTATGACAGACCGCCTAGATCTAATGCCTCTATTATAATATGACAGACCAGATAGATCGACTGTCTCTATTATATTATGACAGACCAGCTAGATCTACTGTCTCTATTATATTCTGACAGACCAGCCAGATCTACTGTATCTATTATATTATGACAGACCAGATAGATTTACTGTCTCTATTACATTATGACAAACCAGCTAGATCTACTGTCTCTATTATAATATGACAGACCAGATAGATCTACTGTCTCTATTATATTCTGACATACCAGCCAGATTTACTGTCTCTATTATATTATGACAGACCAGCTAGATCTGCTGTCTCTATTATATTATGACCTACCAGCTAGATCTTCTGTCTCAATTATATTATGACAGACCAGCCAGATCTACTGTCTCTATTATATTATGACAGACCAGCTAGATATACTGTCTCTATTATAATATGACAGACCAGCTGATCTTCTATCTCAATTATATTATGACAGACCAGCTAGATCTTCTGTCTCAATTATATTATGACAGACCAGCCATATGTACTGTATCTATTATATTATGACAGACCAGCCAGATCTACTGTCTCTATTATATTATGACAGACCAGCTAGATATACTGTCTCTATTATAATATGACAGACAAGATAGATCTACTGTCTCTATTATATTATGACAGACCAGCTAGATCTGCTGTCTCTATTGTATTTTGACAGACCAGCTAGATCTACTGTCTCTATTATATTATGACAGACCAGCTAGATCTACTGTCTCTTTTATAATATGACCTACCAGCTAGATCTACTGTCTCTCTTATATTATGACAGACCAGCCAGATCTACTGTATCTATTATATTATGACAGACCAGCTAGATATACTGTCTCTATTATAATATGACAGACAAGCTAGATCTACTGTCTCTATTATATTATGACAGACCAGATAGATCTACTGTCTCATGTATATTATGATAGACCAGCTAGATCTACACTCTCTATTATATTATGACAGACCAGCTAGATATACTGACTGTCTCTATTATATTATGACAGACAAGCTAGATCTACTGTCTCTATTATATTATGATAGACCAACTAGATCTACTGTCTCTATTATATTATGACAGACCGCCTAGATCTAATGTCTCTATAATAATATGACAGACCAGATAGATCTACTATCTCTATTATATTTTGACAGACCAGATAGATCTACTGTCTCTATTATATTATGACAGACCAGATAGATCTCCTGTCTCTATTATATTATGACAGACCAGCTAGATCTGCTGTCTCTACTATATTATGACCTACCAGCTAGATCTTCTGTCTCAATTATATTATGACAGACCAGCCAGATGTACTGTATCTATTATATTATGACAGACCAGCTAGATATACTGTCTCTATTATAATATGACAGACGAGCTGATCTTCTATCTCAATTATATTATGACAGACCAGCTAGATCTGCTGTCTCTATTATATTATGACCTACCAGCTAGATCTTCTGTCTCAATTATATTATGACAGACCAGCCAGATGTACTGTATCTATTATATTATGACAGACCAGCTAGATATACTGTCTCTATTATAATATGACAGACATGCTAAATCTACTGTCACAATTATATTATGACAGACCAGCTAGATCGACTGTCTCTATTATATTATGACAGACCAGCCAGATCTACTGTATCTATTATATTATGACAGACCAGCTAGATATACTGTCTCTATTATAATATGACAGACAAGCTAGATCTACTGTCTCTATTATAATATGACACACCAGATAGATCTACTGTATCTATTATATTATGACAGACAAGATAGATATACTGTCTCTATTATAATATGACAGACAAGATAGATCTACTGTCTCTATTATAATATGACAGACCAGCTAGATCTCCTGTCTCTATTATATTATGACAGACCAGCTAGATCTACTGTCTCTATTATATTATGACAGACCAGCTAGATATACTGTCTCTATTATAATATGACAGACACGCTAGATCTACTGTCTCTATTATATTATGACAGACCAGCTAGATCTACTGTATCTATTATATTATGACAGACCAGCCAGATCTACTGTATCTATTATATTATGACAGACCAGCTAGATGTACTGTCTCTATTATAATATGACAGACACGCTAGATCTACTGTCTCTATTATATTATGACAGACACGCTAGATCTACTGTCTCTATTATATTATGACAGACCAGCTAGATCTAATGTCTCTATTATATTATGACAGACCAGCTAGATCTACTGTCTTTATTATATTATGACAGACCAGCCAGATGTACTGTATCTATTATATTATGACAGACCAGCTAGATGTACTGTCTCTATTATAATATGACAGACAAGCTAAATCTACTGTCACCATTATATTATGACAGACCAGCTAGATCTAATGTCTCTATTATAATATGACACACCAGATAGATCTACTGTATCTATTATATTATGACAGACAAGATAGATATACTGTCTCTATTATAATATGACAGACAAGATAGATCTACTGTCTCTATTATAATATGACAGACCAGCTAGATCTCCTGTCTCTATTATATTATGACAGACCAGCTAGATCTACTGTCTCTATTATATTATGACAGACCAGCTAGATATACTGTCTCTATTATAATATGACAGACACGCTAGATCTACTGTCTCTATTATATTATGACAGACCAGCTAGATCTACTGTATCTATTATATTATGACAGACCAGCCAGATCTACTGTATCTATTATATTATGACAGACCAGCTAGATGTACTGTCTCTATTATAATATGACAGACAAGCTAGATCTACTGTCTCTATTATATTTTGATAGACCAACTAGATCTACTGTCTCTATTATATTATGACAGACCAGCTAGATCTACTGTCTCATTTATATTATGACAGACCAGCTAGTTCTACACTCTATATTATATTATGACAGACCAGCTAGATCTACTGTCTCTATTATATTATGACAGACCAGCCAGATCTCCCTCATCTATTATATTATGACAGACCAGCTAGATTTACTGTTTCTATTATTTTATGAAAAACCAGCTAGATCTGTCTATTATATTATTATAGACCAACTAGATCTACTGTCTCTATTATATTATGACAGACCGCCTAGATCTAATGTCTCTATTATAATATGACAGACCAGATAGATCTACTGTCTCATTTATATTATGACAGACCAGCTAGATCTACACTCTCTATTATATTATGACAGACCAGCTAGATCTACTGTCTCTATTATATTCTGACAGACCATACAGATCTACTGTATCTATTATATTATGACAGACCAGATAGATTTACTGTCTCTATTATGATATGACAGACCAGATAGATCTACTGTCTCTATTATATTCTGACAGACCAGCCAGATCTAATGTCTCTTTTACATTATGACAGACCAGATAGATCTACTGTCTCTATTATGATATGACAGACCAGATAGATCTACTGTCTCTATTATATTCTGACAGACCAGCCAGATCTAATGTCTCTATTATATTATGACAGACCAGCTAGATCTGCTGTCTCTATTATATTATGACCTACCAGCTAGATCTTCTGTCTCAATTATATTATGACAGACCAGCCAGAAGTACTGTATCTATTATATTATGACAGACCAGCCAGATCTACTGTCTCTATTATATTATGACAGACCAGCTAGATATACTGTCTCTATTATAATATGACAGACCAGCTCATCTTCTATCTCAATTATATTATGACAGACCAGCTAGATCTTCTGTCTCAATTATATTATGACAGACCAGCCAGATGTACTGTACCTATTATATTATGACAGACCAGCCAGATCTACTGTCTCTATTATATTATGACAGACCAGCTAGATATACTGTCTCTATTATAATATGACAGACCAGCTGATCTTCTATCTCAATTATATTATGACAGACCAGCTAGAGCTGCTGTCTCTATTATATTATGACCTACCAGCTAGATCTTCTGTCTCAATTATATTATGACAGACCAGCCAGATGTACTGTATCTATTATATTATGACAGACCCGCCAGATCTACTGTCTCTATTATATTATGACAGACCAGCTAGATATACTGTCTCTATTATAATATGACAGACCAGCTGATCTTCTATCTCAATTATATTATGACAGACCAGCTAGATCTGCTGTCTCTATTATAATATGACATCCAAGCTAGATCTACTGTCTCTATTATATTATGACAGACCAGCTAGATCTACTGTCTCTATTATATTATGACAGACACGATAGATCTACTATCTCTATTATATTATGACAGACAAGATAGATATACTGTCTCTATTATAATATGACAGACCAGCTGATCTTCTATCTCAATTATATTATGACAGACAAGCTAGATCTGCTGTCTCTATTATATTATGACCTACCAGCTAGATCTTCTGTCTCAATTATATTATGACAGACCAGCCAGTTGTACTGTATCTATTATATTATGACAGACCAGCCAGATCTACTGTCTCTATTATATTATGACAGACCAGCTAGATATACTGTCTCTATTATAATATGACAGACCAGCTGATCTTCTATCTCAATTATATTATGACAGACCAGCTAGATCTGCTGTCTCTATTATAATATGACAGACAAGCTAGATCTACTGTCTCTATTATATTATGACAGACCAGCTAGATCTACTGTCTCTATTATATTATGACAGACACGATTGATCTACTATCTCTATTATATTATGACAGACAAGATAGATATACTGTCTCTATTATAATATGACAGACAAGATAGATCTACTGTCTCTATTATATTATGACAGACCAGCTAGATCTACTGTCTCTATTATATTATGACAGACCAGCCAGATCTACTGTATCTATTATATTATGACAGACCAGCTAGATATACTGTCTCTATTATAATATGACAGACAAGCTAGATCTACTGTCTCTATTATATTATGACAGACCAGCTAGATCTACTGTCTTTATTATATTATGACAGACCAAATAGATCTACTGTCTCTATTATATTATGACAGACCAGCTAGATCTACTCTCTCTATTATAATATCACAGACCAGCTAGATCTATTGTCTCTATTATATTATGACAGACCAGCTAGATCTACTGTCTCTATTATATTATTACAGACCAGCTAGATCTACTCTCTCTATTGTAATATGACAGACCAGCTGTCTTATATTATATTATGACAGAACAGCTAGATCTACTGTCTCTGTTATATCATGACAGACCAGTTAGATCTACTGTCTCTATTATATTATGACAGACCAGCTAGATCTACTGTCTCTATTATATTACTACAGACCAGCTAGATCTACTGTCTCTATTATATTATGACAGACCAGCTAGATCTACTGTCTCTATTGTATTTTGACAGACCAGCTAGATCTACTGTCTCTATTATATTATGACAGACCAGCTAGATCGACTGTCTCTATTATATTATGACAGACCAGCCAGATCTACTGTATCTATTATATTATGACAGACCAGCTAGATATACTGTCTCTATTATAATATGACAGACATGCTAAATCTACTGTCACAATTATATTATGACAGACCAGCTAGATCGACTGTCTCTATTATATTATGACAGACCAGCCAGATCTACTGTATCTATTATATTATGACAGACCAGCTAGATATACTGTCTCTATTATAATATGACAGACAAGCTAGATCTACTGTCTCTATTATAATATGACACACCAGATAGATCTACTGTATCTATTATATTATGACAGACAAGATATATATACTGTCTCTATTATAATATGACAGACAATATAGATCTACTGTCTCTATTATAATATGACAGACCAGCTAGATCTCCTGTCTCTATTATATTATGACAGACCAGCTAGATCTACTGTCTCTATTATATTATGACAGACCAGCTAGATATACTGTCTCTATTATAATATGACAGACACGCTAGATCTACTGTCTCTATTATATTATGACAGACCAGCTAGATCTACTGTATCTATTATATTATGACAGACCAGCCAGATCTACTGTATCTATTATATTATGACAGACCAGCTAGATGTACTGTCTCTATTATAATATGACAGACACGCTAGATCTACTGTCTCTATTATATTATGACAGACACGCTAGATCTACTGTCTCTATTATATTATGACAGACCAGCTAGATCTAATGTCTCTATTATATTATGACAGACCAGCTAGATCTACTGTCTTTATTATATTATGACAGACCAGCCAGATGTACTGTATCTATTATATTATGACAGACCAGCTAGATGTACTGTCTCTATTATAATATGACAGACAAGCTAAATCTACTGTCACCATTATATTATGACAGACCAGCTAGATCTAATGTCTCTATTATAATATGACACACCAGATAGATCTACTGTATCTATTATATTATGACAGACAAGATAGATATACTGTCTCTATTATAATATGACAGACAAGATAGATCTACTGTCTCTATTATAATATGACAGACCAGCTAGATCTCCTGTCTCTATTATATTATGACAGACCAGCTAGATCTACTGTCTCTATTATATTATGACAGACCAGCTAGATATACTGTCTCTATTATAATATGACAGACACGCTAGATCTACTGTCTCTATTATATTATGACAGACCAGCTAGATCTACTGTATCTATTATATTATGACAGACCAGCCAGATCTACTGTATCTATTATATTATGACAGACCAGCTAGATGTACTGTCTCTATTATAATATGACAGACAAGCTAGATCTACTGTCTCTATTATATTTTGATAGACCAACTAGATCTACTGTCTCTATTATATTATGACAGACCAGCTAGATCTACTGTCTCATTTATATTATGACAGACCAGCTAGTTCTACACTCTATATTATATTATGACAGACCAGCTAGATCTACTGTCTCTATTATATTATGACAGACCAGCCAGATCTCCCTCATCTATTATATTATGACAGACCAGCTAGATTTACTGTTTCTATTATTTTATGAAAAACCAGCTAGATCTGTCTATTATATTATTATAGACCAACTAGATCTACTGTCTCTATTATATTATGACAGACCGCCTAGATCTAATGTCTCTATTATAATATGACAGACCAGATAGATCTACTGTCTCATTTATATTATGACAGACCAGCTAGATCTACACTCTCTATTATATTATGACAGACCAGCTAGATCTACTGTCTCTATTATATTCTGACAGACCATACAGATCTACTGTATCTATTATATTATGACAGACCAGATAGATTTACTGTCTCTATTATGATATGACAGACCAGATAGATCTACTGTCTCTATTATATTCTGACAGACCAGCCAGATCTAATGTCTCTTTTACATTATGACAGACCAGATAGATCTACTGTCTCTATTATGATATGACAGACCAGATAGATCTACTGTCTCTATTATATTCTGACAGACCAGCCAGATCTAATGTCTCTATTATATTATGACAGACCAGCTAGATCTGCTGTCTCTATTATATTATGACCTACCAGCTAGATCTTCTGTCTCAATTATATTATGACAGACCAGCCAGAAGTACTGTATCTATTATATTATGACAGACCAGCCAGATCTACTGTCTCTATTATATTATGACAGACCAGCTAGATATACTGTCTCTATTATAATATGACAGACCAGCTCATCTTCTATCTCAATTATATTATGACAGACCAGCTAGATCTTCTGTCTCAATTATATTATGACAGACCAGCCAGATGTACTGTACCTATTATATTATGACAGACCAGCCAGATCTACTGTCTCTATTATATTATGACAGACCAGCTAGATATACTGTCTCTATTATAATATGACAGACCAGCTGATCTTCTATCTCAATTATATTATGACAGACCAGCTAGAGCTGCTGTCTCTATTATATTATGACCTACCAGCTAGATCTTCTGTCTCAATTATATTATGACAGACCAGCCAGATGTACTGTATCTATTATATTATGACAGACCCGCCAGATCTACTGTCTCTATTATATTATGACAGACCAGCTAGATATACTGTCTCTATTATAATATGACAGACCAGCTGATCTTCTATCTCAATTATATTATGACAGACCAGCTAGATCTGCTGTCTCTATTATAATATGACATCCAAGCTAGATCTACTGTCTCTATTATATTATGACAGACCAGCTAGATCTACTCTCTCTATTATATTATGACAGACACGATAGATCTACTATCTCTATTATATTATGACAGACAAGATAGATATACTGTCTCTATTATAATATGACAGACCAGCTGATCTTCTATCTCAATTATATTATGACAGACAAGCTAGATCTGCTGTCTCTATTATATTATGACCTACCAGCTAGATCTTCTGTCTCAATTATATTATGACAGACCAGCCAGTTGTACTGTATCTATTATATTATGACAGACCAGCCAGATCTACTGTCTCTATTATATTATGACAGACCAGCTAGATATACTGTCTCTATTATAATATGACAGACCAGCTGATCTTCTATCTCAATTATATTATGACAGACCAGCTAGATCTGCTGTCTCTATTATAATATGACAGACAAGCTAGATCTACTGTCTCTATTATATTATGACAGACCAGCTAGATCTACTGTCTCTATTATATTATGACAGACACGATTGATCTACTATCTCTATTATATTATGACAGACAAGATAGATATACTGTCTCTATTATAATATGACAGACAAGATAGATCTACTGTCTCTATTATATTATGACAGACCAGCTAGATCTACTGTCTCTATTATATTATGACAGACCAGCCAGATCTACTGTATCTATTATATTATGACAGACCAGCTAGATATACTGTCTCTATTATAATATGACAGACAAGCTAGATCTACTGTCTCTATTATATTATGACAGACCAGCTAGATCTACTGTCTTTATTATATTATGACAGACCAAATAGATCTACTGTCTCTATTATATTATGACAGACCAGCTAGATCTACTCTCTCTATTATAATATCACAGACCAGCTAGATCTATTGTCTCTATTATATTATGACAGACCAGCTAGATCTACTGTCTCTATTATATTATTACAGACCAGCTAGATCTACTCTCTCTATTGTAATATGACAGACCAGCTGTCTTATATTATATTATGACAGAACAGCTAGATCTACTGTCTCTGTTATATCATGACAGACCAGTTAGATCTACTGTCTCTATTATATTATGACAGACCAGCTAGATCTACTGTCTCTATTATATTACTACAGACCAGCTAGATCTACTGTCTCTATTATATTATGACAGACCAGCTAGATCTACTGTCTCTATTGTATTTTGACAGACCAGCTAGATCTACTGTCTCTATTATATTATGACAGACCAGCTAGATCGACTGTCTCTATTATATTATGACAGACCAGCCAGATCTACTGTATCTATTATATTATGACAGACCAGCTAGATATACTGTCTCTATTATAATATGACAGACAAGCTAGATCTACTGTCTCTATTATATTATGACAGACCAGCTAGATCTACTGTCTTTATTATATCATGACAGACCAGCCAGATGTACTGTATCTATTATATTATGACAGACCAGCTAGATATACTGTCTCTATTATAATATGACAGACAAGCTAAATCTACTGTCACCATTATATTATGACAGACCAGCTAGATCTAATGTCTCTATTATAATATGACACACCAGATAGATCTACTGTATCTATTATATTATGACAGACAAGATAGATATACTGTCTCTATTATAATATGACAGACAAGATAGATCTACTGTCTCTATTATATTATGACAGACCAGATAGATCTACTGTCTCTATTATATTATGACAGACCAGCTAGATATACTGTCTCTATTATAATATGACAGACAAGCTAGATCTACTGTCTCTATTATATTATGACAGACCAGCTAGATCTACTGTCTCTATTATATTATGACAGACCAGCCAGATCTACTGTATCTATTATATTATGACAGACCAGCTAGATATACTGTCTCTATTATAATATGACAGACAAGCTAGATCTACTGTCTCTATTATATTTTGATAGACCAACTAGATCTACTGTCTCTATTATATTATGACAGACCAGCTAGATCTACTGTCTCTATTGTATTATGACAGACCAGCTAGATCTACTGTCTCTATTATAATATGACAGACCAGCTAGATCTCCTGTCTCTATTATATTATGACAGACCAGCTAGATCTACTGTCTCTATTATATTTTGATAGACCAACTAGATCTACTGTCTCTATTATATTATGACAGACCAGCTAGATCTACTGTCTCATTTATATTATGACAGACCAGCTAGATCTACACTCTATATTATATTATGACAGACCAGCTAGATCTACTGTCTCTATTATATTATGACAGACCAGCCAGATCTCCCTCATCTATTATATTATGACAGACCAGCTAGATTTACTGTTTCTATTATTTTATGAAAAACCAGCTAGATCTGTCTATTATATTATTATAGACCAACTAGATCTACTGTCTCTATTATATTATGACAGACCGCCTAGATCTAATGTCTCTATTATAATATGACAGACCAGATAGATCTACTGTCTCATTTATATTATGACAGACCAGCTAGATCTACACTCTCTATTATATTATGACAGACCAGCTATATCTACTGTCTCTATTATATTCTGACAGACCAGCCAGATCTACTGTATCTATTATATTATGACAGACCAGATAGATCTACTGTCTCTATTATATTCTGACAGACCAGCCAGATCTACTGTCTCTATTATATTATGACAGACCAGCTAGATCTGCTGTCTCTATTATATTATGACCTACCAGCTAGATCTTCTGTCTCAATTATATTATGACAGACCAGCTAGATCTACTGTCTCTATTATATTATGACAGACCAGCTAGATATACTGTCTCTATTATAATATGACAGACCAGCTAGATATACTGTCTCTATTATATTATGACAGACCAGCTAGATATACTGTCTCTATTATAATATGACAGACCAGCTCATCTTCTATCTCAATTATATTATGACAGACCAGCTAGATCTTCTGTCTCAATTATATTATGACAGACCAGCCAGGTGTACTGTACCTATTATATTATGACAGACCAGCCAGATCTACTGTCTCTATTATATTATGACAGACCAGCTAGATATACTGTCTCTATTATAATATGACAGACCAGCTCATCTTCTATCTCAATTATATTATGACAGACCAGCTAGATCTTCTGTCTCAATTATATTATGACAGACCAGCCAGGTGTACTGTACCTATTATATTATGACAGACCAGCCAGATCTACTGTCTCTATTATATTATGACAGACCAGCTAGATATACTGTCTCTATTATAATATGACAGACCAGCTGATCTTCTATCTCAATTATATTATGACAGACCAGCTAGAGCTGCTGTCTCTATTATATTATGACCTACCAGCTAGATCTTCTGTCTCAATTATATTATGACAGACCAGCCAGATGTACTGTATCTATTATATTATGACAGACCAGCCAGATCTACTGTCTCTATTATATTATGACAGACCAGCTAGATATACTGTCTCTATTATAATATGACAGACCAGCTGATCTTCTATCTCAATTATATTATGACAGACCAGCTAGATCTGCTGTCTCTATTATAATATGACAGACAAGCTAGATCTACTGTCTCTATTATATTATGACAGACCAGCTAGATCTACTGTCTCTATTATATTATGACAGACACGATAGATCTACTATCTCTATTATATTATGACAGACCAGCTGATCTTCTATCTCAATTATATTATGACAGACAAGCTAGATCTGCTGTCTCTATTATATTATGACCTACCAGCTAGATCTTCTGTCTCAATTATATTATGACAGACCAGACAGATGTACTGTATCTATTATATTATGACAGACCAGCCAGATCTACTGTCTCTATTATATTATGACAGACCAGCTAGATATACTGTCTCTATTATAATATGACAGACCAGCTGATCTTCTATCTCAATTATATTATGACAGACCAGCTAGATCTGCTGTCTCTATTATAATATGACAGACAAGCTAGATCTACTGTCTCTATTATATTATGACAGACCAGCTAGATCTACTGTCTCTATTATATTATGACAGACACGATAGATCTACTATCTCTATTATATTATGACAGACAAGATAGATATACTGTCTCTATTATAATATGACAGACAAGATAGATCTACTGTCTCTATTATATTATGACAGACCAGCTAGATCTACTGTCTCTATTATATTATGACAGACCAGCTAGATCTACTGTCTCTATTATATTACTACAGACCAGCTAGATCTACTGTCTCTATTATATTATGACAGACCAGCTAGATCTACTGTCTCTATTGTATTTTGACAGACCAGCTAGATCTACTGTCTCTATTATATTATGACAAACCAGCTAGATCTACTGGCTCTATTATATTATGACAGACCAGCTAGATCTACTGTCTCTTTTATAATATGACCGACCAGCTAGATCTACTCTCTCTCTCTTATATTATGACAGACCAGCCAGATCTACTGTATCTATTATATTATGACAGACCAGCTAGATATACTGTCTCTATTATAATTTGACAGACAAGCTAGATCTACTGTCTCTATTATATTATGACAGACCAGTTAGATCTACTGTATCTATTATATTATGACAGACCAGCCAGATCTACTGTATCTATAATAATATGACAGACCAGCTAGATCTACTGTCTTTATTATATTATGACAGACCAGCTAGATCTACTGTCTCTATTATATTTTGATAGACCAACTAGATCTACTGTCTCTATTATAATATGACAGACCAGCTAGATCTACTGTCTCTATTGTATTATGACAGACCAGCTAGATCTACTGTCGCTATTATAATATGACAGACCAGCTAGATCTACTGTCTTTATTATATTATGACAGACCAGCTATATCTACTGTCTTTATTATATTATGACAGACCAGCTATTTCTACTGTCTCATTTATATTATGATAGACCAGCTAGATCTACACTCTCTATTATATTATGACAGACAAGCTAGATCTACTGTCTCTATTATATTATGATAGACCAACTAGATCTACTGTCTCTATTATATTATGACAGACCGCCTAGATCTAATGTCTCTATAATAATATGACAGACCAGATAGATCTACTATCTCTATTATATTTTGACAGACCAGATAGATCTACTGTCTCTATTATATTATGACAGACCAGATAGATCTCCTGTCTCTATTATATTATGACAGACCAGCTAGATCTACTGTCTCTATTATATTATGACAGACCAGCCAGATCTGCTGTCTCTATTATATTATGGCATACCAGCTAGATCTACTGTCTTATATTATATTATGACAGACCAGCTAGATCTACTGTCTCTATTATATTATGACAGACCAGTTAGATCTACTGTCTCTATTATATTATGACAGACCAGATAGATCTACTGTCTCTATTATATTATGACAGACCAGCTAGATCTACTCTCTCTATTATAATATCAAAGACCAGCTAGATCTATTGTCTCTATTATATTATGACAGACCAGCTAGATCTACTGTCTCTATTATATTATTACAGACCAGCTAGATCTACTCTCTCTATTGTAATATGACATACCAGCTGTCTTATATTATATTATGACAGACCAGCTAGATCTACTGTCTCTATCATATCATGACAGACCAGTTAGATCTACTGTCTCTATTATATTATGACAGACCAGCTAGATCTACTGTCTCTATTATATTACGACAGACAAGCTAGATCTACTGTCTCTATTATTTTATGACAGACCAGCTAGATCTACTCTCTCTATTGTAATATGACATACCAGCTGTCTTATATTATATTATGACAGACCAGCTAGATCTACTGTCTCTATCATATCATGACAGACCAGTTAGATCTACTGGCTCTATTATATTATGACAGACCAGCTAGATCTGCTATCTCTATTATATTATGACAGACCAGCTAGATCTACTGTCTTTATTATATTATGACAGACCAGCTAGATCTACTGTCTCTTTTATAATATGACCGACGAGCTAGATCTACTGTCTCTCTTATATTATGACAGACCAGCCAGATCTACTGTATCTATTATATTATGACAGACCATCTAGATATACTGTCTCTATTATAATATGACAGACAAGCTAGATCTACTGTCTCTATTATATTTTGATAGACCAACTAGATCTACTGTCTCTATTATATTATGACAGACCAGCTAGATCTACTGTCTCTATTGTATTATGACAGACCAGCTAGATCTACTGTCTTTATTATATTATGACAGACCAAATAGATCTACTGTCTCTATTATATTATGACAGACCAGCTAGATCTACTCTCTCTATTATAATATCAAAGACCAGCTAGATCTATTGTCTCTATTATATTATGACAGACCAGCTAGATCTACTGTCTCTATTATATTATTACAGACCAGCTAGATCCACTCTCTCTATTGTAATATGACATACCAGCTGTCTTATATTATATTATGACAGACCAGCTAGATCTACTGTCTCTATCATATCATGACAGACCAGTTAGATCTACTGTCTCTATTATATTATGACAGACCAGCTAGATCTACTGTCTCTATTATATTACGACAGACCAGCTAGATCTACTGTCTCTATTATTTTATGACAGACCAGCTAGATCTACTGTCTCTATTGTATTATGATAGACCAACTAGATCTACTGTCTCTATTATATTATGACAGACCAGCTAGATCTACTCTCTCTATTGTATTATGACAGACCAGCTAGATCTACTGGCTCTATTATATTATGACAGACCAGCTAGATCTGCTATCTCTATTATATTATGACAGACCAGCTAGATCTACTGTCTTTATTATATTATGACAGACCAGCTAGATCTACTGTCTCTTTTATAATATGACCGACGAGCTAGATCTACTGTCTCTCTTATATTATGACAGACCAGCCAGATCTACTGTATCTATTATATTATGACATACCAGCCAGATCTACTGTATCTATTATATTATGACAGACCATCTAGATATACTGTCTCTATTATAATATGACAGACAAGCTAGATCTACTGTCTCTATTATATTTTGATAGACCAACTAGATCTACTGTCTCTATTATATTATGACAGACCAGCTAGATCTACTGTCTCTATTGTATTATGACAGACCAGCTAGATCTACTGTCTTTATTATATTATGACAGACCAAATAGATCAACTGTCTCTATTATATTATGACAGACCAGCTAGATCTACTCTCTCTATTATAATATCAAAGACCAGCTAGATCTATTGTCTCTATTATATTATGACAGACCAGCTAGATCTACTGTCTCTATTATATTATTACAGACCAGCTAGATCCACTCTCTCTATTGTAATATGACATACCAGCTGTCTTATATTATATTATGACAGACCAGCTAGATCTACTGTCTCTATTATAATATGACAGACCAGATAGATCTACTGTCTCTATTATATTATGACAGACCAACTAGATCTGCTGTCTCTATTATATTATGACAGACCAGTTAGATCTACTGTCTCTTTTATATTATGACAGACCAGCTAGATCTATTGTCTCATTTATATTATGACAGACCAGCTAGATCTACACTCTATATTATATTATGACAGACCAGCTAGATCTACTGTCTCTATTATATTCTGACAGACCAGCCAGATCTACTGTATCTATTATATTATGACAGACCAGCTAGATCTGTCTATTATATTATGATAGACCAACTAGATCTACTGTCTCTATTATATTATGACAGACCGCCTAGATCTAATGTCTCTATTATAATATGACAGACCAGATAGATCTACTGTATCTATTATATTATGACAGACCAGATAGATCTAATGTCTCTATTATATTATGACAGACCAGATAGATCTACTGTCTATATTATGTTATGACAGACCATCTAGATATACTGTCTCTATTATAATATGACAGACAAGCTAGATCTACTGTCTCTATTATATTTTGATAGACCAACTAGATCTAATGTCTCTATTATATACTGACAGACCAGACAGATCTACCGTATCTATTATATTATGATAGACAAACTATATCTACTGTCTCATTTATATTATGACAGACCAGCTAGATCTACACTCTATATTATATTATGACAGACCAGCTAGATCTACTGTCTCTATTATATTCTGACAGACCAGCTAGATTTACTGTCTCTAGTATATTATGACAAACCAGCTAGATCTGTCTATTATATTATGATAGACCAACTAGATCTACTGTCTCTATTATATTCTGACAGACCAGCCAGATCTACTGTATCTATTATATTATGACAGACCAGCTAGATCTGTCTATTATATTATGATAGACCAACTAGATCTACTGTCTCTATTATATTATGACAGACCGCCTAGATCTAATGTCTCTATTATAATATGACAGACCAGATAGATCTACTGTATCTATTATATTATGACAGACCAGATAGATCTACTGTCTCTATTATATTATGACAGACCAGATAGATCTACTGTCTATATTATGTTATGACAGACCATCTAGATATACTGTCTCTATTATAATATGACAGACAAGCTAGATCTACTGTCTCTATTATATTTTGATAGACCAACTAGATCTAATGTCTCTATTATATACTGACAGACCAGACAGATCTACCGTATCTATTATATTATGATAGACAAACTATATCTACTGTCTCATTTATATTATGACAGACCAGCTAGATCTACACTCTATATTATATTATGACAGACCAGCTAGATCTACTGTCTCTATTATATTCTGACAGACCAGCTAGATTTACTGTCTCTAGTATATTATGACAAACCAGCTAGATCTGTCTATTATATTATGATAGACCAACTAGATCTACTGTCTCTATTATATTATGACAGACCGCCTAGATCTAATGTCTCTATTATAATATGACAGACCAGATATATCTACTGTCTCTATTATATTATGACAGACCAGCTAGATCTCCTGTCTCTATTATATTATGACAGACCAGCTAGATCTACTGTCTCTATTATATTATGACAGACCAGATAGATCTACTGTATCTATTATATTATGACAGACCAGCTAGATCTACTGTCTCTATATTACGACAGACCAGCTAGATCTACTGTCTCTATTATATTATGACAGACCAACTAGATCTGCTGTCTCTATTATATTATGAAAGACCAGTTAGATCTACTGTCTCTATTATATTATGACAGACCAGCTAGATCTACTGTCTCATTTATATTATGACAGACCAGCTAGATCTACACTCTATATTATATTATGACAGACCAGCTAGATCTACTGTCAATTTTATATTCTGAGACCAGCCAGATCTACTGTATCTATTATATTATGACAGACCAGCTAGATTTACTGTCTCTATTATATTATGACAAACCAGCTAGATCTGTCTATTATATTATGATAGACCAACTAGATCTACTGTCTCTATTATATTATGACAGACCGCCTAGATCTAATGTCTCTATTATAATATGACAGACCAGATAGATCTACTGTCTATATTATGTTATGACAGACCAGCTAGATCTCCTGTCTCTATTATATTATGACAGACCAGCTAGATCTACTGTCTCTATTATATTATGACAGACCAGATAGATCTACTGTATCTATTATATTATGACAGACCAGCCAGATCTACTGTATCTATTATATTATGACAGACCAGCTAGATCTCCTGTCTCTATTATATTATGACAGACCAGCTAGATATACTGTCTCTATTATAATATGACAGACAAGCTAGATCTACTGTCTCTATTATATTTTGATAGACCAACTAGATCTACTGTCTCTATTATATTATGACAGACCAGCAAGATCTACTGTCTCTATTATAATATGACAGACCAGAT
This sequence comes from Oncorhynchus clarkii lewisi, assembly GCF_045791955.1. Classification (NCBI taxonomy): domain Eukaryota; kingdom Metazoa; phylum Chordata; class Actinopteri; order Salmoniformes; family Salmonidae; genus Oncorhynchus; species Oncorhynchus clarkii. Next base: position 102,157 of record NW_027260937.1, read on the forward strand.
AGATCTACTGTCTCTATTGTATTATGACAGACCAGCTAGATCTACTGTCTCTATTATACTATGACAGACCAAATAGATCTACTGTCTCTATTATACTATGACAGACCAAATAGATTTACTGTCTCTATTATATTATGATAGACCAACTAGATCTACTGTCTCTATTATATTATGACAGACCACCTAGATCTAATGTCTCTATTATAATATGACAGACCAGATAGATCTACTGTCTCTATTATATTATGACAGACCAGATAGATCTACTGTCTCTATTATGTTATGACAGACCAGCTAGATCTCCTGTCTCTATTATATTATGACAGACCAGCTAGATCTACTGTCTCTATTATATTATGACAGACCAGCTAGATCTGCTGTCTCTATTATATTATGACAGACCAGTTAGATCTAGTGTCTCTATTATGACAGACCAGATAGATCTACTGTCTCATTTATAGTATGACAGACCAGCTAGATCTACACTCTCTATTATATTATGACAGACCAGCTAGATCTACTGTCTCTATTATATTATGACAGACCAGCCAGATCTGCTCTCTCTATTATATTATGGCATACCAGCTAGATCTACTGTCTTATATTATATTATGACAGACCAGCTAGATCTACTGTCTCTATTATATTATGACAGACCAGTTAGATCTACTGTCTCTATTATATTATGACAGACCAGCTAGATCTACTGTCTCTATTATATTACGACAGACCAGCTAGATCTACTGTCTCTATTATATTATGACAGACCAGCTAGATCTGCTGTCTCTATTATATTATGACAGACCAGTTAGATCTAGTGACTCTATTATATTATGACAGACCAGATAGATCTACTGTCTCATTTATAGTATGACAGACCAGCTAGATCTACACTCTCTATTATATTATGACAGACCAGCCAGATCTACTGTATCTATTATATTATGACAGACCAGCTAGATTTACTCTCTCTATTATATTATGACAAACCAGCTAGATCTGTCTATGATATTATGATAGACCAACTAGATCTACTGTCTCTTTTATATTATGACAGACCAGCTAGATCTGCTGTCTCTATTATATTATGACAGACCAGTTAGATCTAGTGTCTCTATTATATTATGACAGACCAGTTAGATCTAGTGTCTCTATTATGACAGACCAGATAGATCTACTGTCTCATTTATAGTATGACAGACCAGCTAGATCTACACTCTCTATTATATTATGACAGACCAGTTAGATCTACTGTCTCTGTTATATTATGACAGACCAGCTAGATCTACTGTCTCTATTATATTACGACAGACCAGCTAGATCTACACTCTCTATTACATTCTGACAGACCAGACAGATCTACTGTATCTATTATATTATGACAGACCAGCTAGATTTACTCTCTCTATTATATTATGACAAACCAGCTAGATCTGTCTATGATATTATGATAGACCAACTAGATCTACTGTCTCTATTATATTATGATAGACCAACTAGATCTACTGTCTCTTTTATATTATGACAGACCAGCTAGATCTACTGTCTCTATTATAATATGACAGTCCAGCTAGATCTACTGTCTCTATTATACTATGACAGACCAAATAGATCTACTGTCTCTATTATATTATGACAGACCAGCTAGATCTACTCTCTCTATTATAATATGACAGACCAGCTAGATCTATTGTCTCTATTATATTATGACAGACCAGCTAGATCTACTGTCTCTATTATATTATGACAGACCAGCTAGATCTACTCTCTCTATTATATTACGACAGACCAGTTAGATCTACTGTCTCTATTATATTATGACAGACCAGCTAGATCTACTGTCTCTATATTACGACAGACCAGCTAGATCTACTGTCTCTATTATATTATGACAGACCAACTAGATCTGCTGTCTCTATTATATTATGACAGACCAGTTAGATCTACTGTCTCTATTATATTATGACAGACCAGCTAGATCTACTGTCTCATTTATATTATGACAGACCAGCTAGATCTACACTCTATATTATATTATGACAGACCAGCTAGATCTACTGTCTCTATTATATTCTGACAGACCAGCCAGATCTACTGTATCTATTATATTATGACAGACCAGCTAGATTTACTGTCTCTATTATATTATTACAAACCAGCTAGATCTGTCTATTATATTATGATAGACCAACTAGATCTACTGTCTCTATTATATTATGACAGACCGCCTAGATCTAATGTCTCTATTATAATATGACAGACCAGATATATCTACTGTCTCTATTATATTATGACAGACCAGATAGATCTACTGTCTCTATTATATTATGACAGACCAGCTAGATCTACTGTCTCTATTGAAATATGACAGACAAGCTAGATCTACTGTCTCTATTATATTTTGATAGACCAACTAGATCTACTGTCTCTATTATATTATGACAGACCAGCTAGATCTACTGTCTCTATTATAATATGACAGACCAGCTAGATCTACTGTCTCTATTGTATTATGACAGACCAGCTAGATCTACTGTCTCTATTATAATATGACAGACCAGCTAGATCTACTGTCTCTATTATACTATGACAGACCAAATATATCTACTGTCTCTATTATATTATGACAGACCAGATAGATCTACTGTCTCTATTATATTATGATAGACCAACTAGATCTACTGTCTCTATTATATTATGACAGACCGCCTAGATCTAATGTCTCTATTATAATATGACAGACCAGATAGATCTACTGTTACTATTATATTATGACAGACCAGATAGATATACTGTCTCTATTATATTATGACAGACCAGTTAGATCTAGTGTCTCTATTATATTATGACAGACCAGCTAGATCTACTGTCTCTATTATATTCTGACAGACCAGCCAGATCTACTGTATCTATTATATTATGACAAACCAGCTAGATCTGTCTATGATATTATGATAGACCAACTAGATCTACTGTCTCTATTATATTATGACAGACCAGCTAGATCTACTGTCTTTATTATATTATGACAGAACAGCTAGATCTGCTGTCTCTATTATATTATGGCATACCAGCTAGATCTACTGTCTTATTCTATATTATGACAGACAAGCTAGTTACTGTCTCTTTTATAATATGACCGACCATCTAGATCTACTGTCTCTCTTATATTATGACAGACCTGCTAAATCTACTGTATCTATTATATTATGACAGACCAGCCAGATCTACTGTATCTATTATATTATGACAAACCAGCTAGATTTACTGTCTCTATTATATTATGACAAACCAGCTAGATCTTTCTATTATATTATGATAGACCAACTAGATCTACTGTCTCTATTATATTATGACAGACCAAATAGATCTACTGTCTCTATTATATAATGACAGACCAGCTAGATCTACTCTCTCTATTATAATATGACAGACCAGCTAGATCTGTTGTCTCTATTATATTATGACAGACCAGCTAGATCTACTGTCTCTATTATATTATTACAGACCAGCTAGATCTACTCTCTCTATTATAATATGACAGACCAGCTAGATCTACTGTCTTATATTATATTATGACAGACCAGCTAGATCTACTGTCTCTATTATATCATGACAGACCAGTTAGATCTACTGTCTCTCGTATATTATGACAGACCAGCTAGATTTACTGTCTCCATTATATTATGACAGACCAGCTAGATCTACTGTCTCTATTATATTATGACAGACCAGCTAGATCTACTGTCTCGATTGTATTATGACAGACCAGCTATATCTACTGTCTCTATTATATTATGACAGACCAGCTAGATCTACTGTCTCATTTATATTATGACAGACCAGGTAGATCTACTGTCTCCATTATATTATGACAGACCAGCTAGATCTACTGTCTCTATTATATTATGACAAACCAGCTAGATCTACTGTCTCTATTATATTATTACAGACCAGCTAGATCTACTGTCTCTATTATATTATCATAGACACACTAGATCTACTGTCTCTATTGTATTATGACAGACCAGCTAGATCTACTGTCTCTATTATATTATGACAGACCAGCTAGATCTGCTGTCTCTATTATATTATGACAGACCAGCTAGATCTACTGTCTCTATTATATTATGACAGACCAGCTAGATCTGCTGTCTCTCTTAAATTATGACAGACCAGTTAGATCTACTGTCTCTATTGTATTATGACAGACCAGCTAGATCTACTGTCTCTATTATATTATGACAGACCAGCTAGATCTACTCTCTCTATTGTATTATGACAGACCAGCTAGATCTACTGGCTCTATTATATTATGACAGACCAGCTAGATCTACTGTCTCTATTATATTATGACAGACCAACTAGATCTACTGTCTCTATTATATTGTGACAGACCAGCTAGATGTACTGTCTCTATGTCTCTATTGTAATATGACAGACCAGCTAGATCTACTGTCTCTAGTATATTATGACAGACCAGCTAGATTTACTGTCTCCATTATATTATTTCAGACCAGCTAGATCTACTGTCTCTATTATATTATGACAGACCAGCTAGATCTACTGTCTCGATTGTATTATGACAGACCAGCTATATCTACTGTCTCTATTATATTATGACAGACCAGCTAGATCTACTGTCTCATTTATATTATGACAGACCAGGTAGATCTACTGTCTCCATTATATTATGACAGACCAGCTAGATCTACTGTCTCTATTATATTATGACAAACCAGCTAGATCTACTGTCTCTATTATATTATGACAGACCAGCTAGATCTACTGTCTCTATTATATTATCATAGACACACTAGATCTACTGTCTCTATTGTATTATGACAGACCAGCTAGATCTACTGTCTCTATTATATCATAACAGACCAGCTAGATCTGCTGTCTCTATTATATTATGACAGACCAGTTAGATCTAGTGTCTCTATTATATTATGACAGACCAGATAGATCTACTGTCTCATTTATAGTATGACAGACCAGCTAGATCTACACTCTCTATTATATTATGACAGACCAGCTAGATCTACTGTCTCTATTATATTCTGACAGACCAGCCAGATCTACTGTATCTATTATATTATGACAGACCAGCTAGATTTACTGTCTCTATTATATTATGACAAACCAGCTAGATCTTTCTATGATATTATGATAGACCAACTAGATCTACTGTCTCTATTATATTATGATAGACCAACTAGATCTACTGTCTCTATTATATTATGACAGACCAGCTAGATCTATTGTCTCTATTATAATATGACAGACCAGCTAGATCTACTGTCTCTATTATACTATGACAGACCAAATAGATCTACTGTCTCTATTATATTATGACAGACCAGCTAGATCTACTCTCTCTATTATAATATGACAGACCAGCTAGATCTATTGTCTCTATTATATTATGACAGACCAGCTAGATCTACTGTCTCTATTATATTATGACAGACCAGCTAGATCTACTCTCTCTATTATATTATGACAGACCAGTTAGATCTACTGTCTCTATTATATTATGACAGACCAGCTAGATCTACTGTCTCTATATTAAGACAGACCAGCTAGATCTACTGTCTCTATTATATTATGACAGACAAACTAGATCTGCTGTCTCTATTATATTATGACAGACCAGTTAGATCTACTGTCTCTATTATATTATGACAGACCAGCTAGATCTACTGTCTCATTTATATTATGACAGACCAGCTAGATCTACACTCTATATTATATTATGACAGACCAGCTAGATCTACTGTCTCTATTATATTCTGACAGACCAGCCAGATCTACTGTATCTATTATATTATGACAGACCAGCTAGATTTACTGTCTCTATTATATTATTACAAACCAGATAGATCTGTCTATTATATTATGATAGACCAACTAGATCTACTGTCTCTATTATATTATGACAGACCAGATGATCTATCTAGTAGATCTTACTGTCTCCATTATATTATGACAGACCAGATAGATTTACTGTCTCTATTATGTTATGACAGACCAGCTAGATCTCCTGTCTCTACTAAATTATGACAGACCAGCTAGATCTACTGTATCTATTATATTATGACAGACCAGATAGATCTACTGTATCTATTATGTTATGACAGACCAGCTAGATCTCCTGTCTCTACTATATTATGACAGACCAGCTAGATCTACTGTCTCTATTATATTATGACAGACCAGATAGATCTACTGTCTCCATTATATTATGACAGACCAGATAGATTTACTGTCTCTATTATGTTATGACAGACCAGCTAGATCTCCTGTCTCTACTATATTATGACAGACCAGCTAGATCTACTGTATCTATTATATTATGACAGACCAGATAGATCTACTGTATCTATTATATTATGACAGACCAGATAGATCTACTGTATCTATTATGTTATGACAGACCAGCTAGATCTCCTGTCTCTACTATATTATGACAGACCAGCTAGATCTACTGTCTCCATTATATTATGACAGACCAGATAGATTTACTGTCTCTATTATGTTATGACAGACCAGCTAGATCTCCTGTCTCTACTATATTATGACAGACCAGCTAGATCTACTGTATCTATTATATTATGACAGACCAGATAGATCTACTGTATCTATTATATTATGACAGACCAGATAGATCTACTGTATCTATTATGTTATGACAGACCAGCTAGATCTCCTGTCTCTACTATATTATGACAGACCAGCTAGATCTACTGTCTCTATTATATTATGACAGACCAGATAGATCTACTGTCTCCATTATATTATGACAGACCAGATAGATTTACTGTCTCTATTATGTTATGACAGACCAGCTAGATCTCCTGTCTCTACTATATTATGACAGACCAGCTAGATCTACTGTATCTATTATATTATGACAGACCAGATAGATCTACTGTATCTATTATGTTATGACAGACCAGCTAGATCTCCTGTCTCTAGTATATTATGACAGACCAGCTAGATCTACTGTCTCTATTATGTTATGACAGACCAGCTAGATCTCCTGTCTCTACTATATTATGACAGACCAGCTAGATCTACTGTCTCTATTATATTATGACAGACCAGATAGATCTACTGTATCTATTATATTATGACAGACCAGCCAGATCTACTGTATCTATTATATTATGACAGACCAGCTAGATCTCCTGTCTCTATTATATTATGACAGACCAGCTAGATATACTGTCTCTATTACAATATGACAGACCAGCTAGATCTACTGTCTCTATTATATTATGACAGACCAGCTAGATCTACTGTCTCTATTATATTACGACAGACCAGCTAGATCTACTGTCTCTATAATATTATGACAGACCAGCTAGATCTGCTGTCTCTATTATATTATGACATACCAGATAGATCTAGTGTCTCTATTATATTATGACAGACCAGATAGATCTACTGTCTCATTTATATTATGACAGCCAGCTAGATCTACACTCTCTATTATATTATGACAGACCAGCTAGATCTACTGTCTCTATTATATTCTGACAGACCTGCCAGATCTACTGTATCTATTATATTATGACAGACCAGCTAGATTTACTGTCTCTATTATATTATGACAAACCAGCTAGATCTGTCTATGATATTATGATAGACAAACTAGATCTACTGTCTCTATTATATTATGACAGACCAGCTAGATCTACTGTCTTTATTATATTATGACAGAACAGCTAGATCTGCTGTCTATTATATTATGGCATACCAGCTAGATCTACTGTCTTATTCTATATTATGACAGACAAGCTAGTTACTGTCTCTTTTATAATATGACCGACCATCTAGATCTACTGTCTCTCTTATATTATGACAGACCAGCTAGATCTACTGTATCTATTATATTATGACAGACCAGCCAGATCTACTGTATCTATTATATTATGACAAACCAGCTAGATTTACTGTCTCTATTATATTATGACAAACCAGCTAGATCTGTCTATTATATTATGATAGACCAACTAGATCTACTGTCTCTATTGTATTATGACAGACCAGCTAGATCTACTGTCTCTATTATATTATGACAGACCAGCTAGATCTACTCTCTCTATTGTATTATGACAGACCAGCTAGATCTACTGGCTCTATTATATTATAACAGACCAGCTAGATCTACTGTCTCTATTATATTATGACAGACCAGCTAGATCTACTGTCTCTATTGTATTATGACAGACCAGCTAGATCTACTGTCTCTATTATATTATGACAGACCAACTAGATCTACTGTGTCTATTATATTATGACAGACCAGTTAGATGTACTGTCTCTGTCTCTATTGTATTATGACAGACCAGCTAGATCTACTGTCTCTAGTATATTATGACAGACCAGCTAGATTTACTGTCTCCATTATATTATGACAGACCAGCTAGATCTACTGTCTCTATTATATTATGACAGACCAGCTAGATCTACTGTCTCGATTGTATTATGACAGACCAGCTATATCTACTGTCTCTATTATATTATGACAGACCAGCTAGATCTACTGTCTCTATTATATTATTACAGACCAGCTAGATCTACTCTCTCTATTATAATATGACAGACCAGCTAGATCTACTGTCTTATATTATATTATGACATACCAGCTAGATCTACTGTCTCTATTATATCATGACAGACCAGTTAGATCTACTGTCTCTATTATATTATGACAGACCAGTTAGATCTACTGTCTCTATTATATTATGACAGACCAGCTAGATCTGCTGTCTCTCTTATATTATGACAGACCAGTTAGATCTACTGTCTCGATTGTATTATGACAGACCAGCTAGATCTACTGTCTCTATTATATTATGACAGACCAGCTAGATCTGCTGTCTCTCTTATATTATGACAGACCAGTTAGATCTACTGTCTCTATTGTATTATGACAGACCAGTTAGATCTACTGTCTCTATTATATTATGACAGACCAGCTAGATCTACTGTCTCTATTATATTATTACAGACCAGCTAGATCTACTCTCTCTATTATAATATGACAGACCAGCTAGATCTACTGTCTTATATTATATTATGACAGACCAGCTAGATCTACTGTCTCTATTATATTATGACAGACCAGCTAGATCTACTCTCTCTATTGTATTATGACAGACCAGCTAGATCTACTGGCTCTATTATATTATAACAGACCAGCTAGATCTACTGTCTCTATATTATGACAGACCAGCTAGATCTACTGTCTCTATTGTATTATGACAGACCAGCTAGATCTACTGTCTCTATTATATTATGACAGACCAACTAGATCTACATTGTCTATTATATTATGACAGACCAGTTAGATGTACTGTCTCTATGTCTCTATTGTATTATGACAGACCAGCTAGATCTACTGTCTCTAGTATATTATGACAGACCAGCTAGATTTACTGTCTCCATTATATTATGACAGACCAGCTAGATCTACTTTCTCTATTATATTATGACAGACCAGCTAGATCTACTGTCTCGATTGTATTATGACAGACCAGCTATATCTACTGTCTCTATTATATTATGACAGACCAGCTAGATCTACTGTCTCATTTATATTATGACAGACCAGGTAGATCTACTGTCTCCATTATATTATGACAGAACAGCTAGATCTACTGTCTCTATTATATTATGACAAACCAGCTAGATCTACTGTCTCTATTATATTATGACAGACCAGCTAGATCTACTTTCTCTATTATATTATCATAGACACACTAGATCTACTGTCTCTATTGTATTATGACAGACCAGCTAGATCTATGTCTCTATTATATTATGACAGACCAGCTAGATCTGCTGTCTCTATTATATTATGACAGACCAGCTAGATCTACTGTCTTTACTATATTATGACAGACCAGCTAGATCTACATTGTCTCTATTATATTATGACAGACCAGCTATATCTACTGTCTCTATTATATTATGATAGACGAACTAGATCTACTGTCCCTATTATATTATGACAGACCAGCTAGATCTACTGTCTTTACTATATTATGACAGACCAGATAGATCTAATGTCTCTATTATATTATGACAGACAAGCTATATCTACTGTCTCTATTATATTATGACAGACCAGCTAGATCTACTGTCTCTATGTATCTATTATATTATGACAGACCAGCTAGATCTACTGTCTATGTTATATTATGACAGACCAACTAGATCTACTGTGTATGTTATGTTATGACAGACCAGCTAGAATTACTGTCTCTATTATATTATGACAGACCAGCTAGATCTACTGGCACTATTATATTATGACAGACAAGCTAGATCTATTGTCTCATTTAAATTATGACAGACAAGCTAGATCTACACTCTCTGTTTTATTATGACAGACCACTTAGCTCTACTGTCTCTATTGTATTATGACAAACCAGCTAGATCTACTGTCTCTATTATAATATGACAGACCAGCTAGATCTACTGTCTCTATTATATGATGACAAACCAGCTAGATCTACACTCTCTATTATATTATGACAGACCAGCTAGATCTAATGTCTCTATTATATTATGACAGACCAACTAGATCTACTGTCTCTATTATATTATGACAGACCAGCTAGATGTACTGTCTCTATGTCTCTATTGTATTATGACAGACCAGCTAGATCTACTGTCTCTATTATATTATGACAGACCAGCTAGATTTACTGTCTCCATTATATTATGACAGACCAGCTAGATCTACTGTCTCTTTTATATTATGACAAACCAGCTAGATCTACTGTCTCTTTTATATTATGACAAACCAGCTAGATCTACAGTCTCTATTATATTATGACAGACCAGCTAGATCTACTGTATCTATTATATTATGACAGACCAGCTAGATCTACTGTCTATTTTATATTATGACAGACCAGCTAGATCTACTGTCTATGTTATATTATGACAGACCAACTATATCTACTGTCTCTGTTATGTTTTGACAGACCAACTAGATCTGCTGTCTCTATTATATTATGACAGACCAGCTAGATCTACTGTCTCTATTACATTTTGACAGACCAGCTAGATCTACTGTCTCTATTATATTATGACAGACCAGTTACATCTACTGTCTCTGTTGTATTATGACAGACCAGCTAGATCTACTGTCTCTGTCTCTATTATATTATGACAGACCAGCTAGATCTACTGTCTCTATTATATTATGACAGACCAGCTAGATCTACTGTCTCTATTATATTATGACAGACCAGCTATGGCACTCTGGTTATTCCCTATGGCACTCTGGTTATTCCCTATGGACCCTGGTTTTTCCCTATTGCACCCTGGTTTTTCCCTATTGCACCCTGGTCATTCCCTATGGACCCTGGTTATTCCCTATTGCACCCTGGTTATTCCCTATTGCACCCTGGTTATTCCCTATGCCACCATGGCTATTCCCTATGGCACCAATGGCTATTCCCTATGGCACCCTTGTTATTCCCTATGGCACCATGGCTATTCCCTATGGCACACTGGTTATTCCCTATGGCACCATGGCTATTCCCTATGGCACCCTGGTTATTCCCTATGCACCCTGGTTATTCCCTATGGCACCCTGGTTATTCCCTATGGCACCATGGCTATTCCCTATGGCACCCTGGTTATTCCCTATGCACACTGGTTAGTCCCTATGGCACCCTGGTTATTCCCTATGGCACCCTGGTTATTCCCTATGGACCCTGGTCGAAAGTCATGCACTATAAATGGAATAGGCTTCCATATCTCTCGGTCTCTCTCTCTCTCTCCTCTCCTCTCCTCTCCTCTCCTCTCTCACTTCATTTCAATTTCAGGGCTTTATTAGCATGGGAAACATATGTTTACATTGCCAAAGCACCTAAAGTATGTAATAAACGAAAGTGAAATAAGCAATAAAAATATTATAGTAAACAGTACACTCACAAAAGTTCTCTCTCTCCTTCTGTCTCTCCCTCTCTCTCTCTCTCTCTTTCTGTCTCTCCCTCTCGCTCTCTCTCTCTCTTTCTGTCTCTCTCTCTCTCTCTCTCTCCCCCCCGCCCCCCCACCTCTCTGGCTGAAGTCTGGTCTCTAGTTCCACATCCTTGCCAGGACCTTCATCCTGGCAGGATGCCAGAAACCGAGAGAGACAGAGGATAGAGGGAGGAGGCGGTGGTGAACGGCCAACAGTCAAATTACAGTACGCAGGATTCTCTTCCTCAGTTTTCATCAACATTCAGCCAGTAATATATACCATGTCATCTCATCGGAGGAGTGTGATTGAAAAGATTTAGCCTGGGTCCAAAATGGCACCCTGTCCCCTTTACAGAGTCTGTGGTCTATATAAATGGCACCCTGTCCCCTTTACAGAGTCTGTGAACTCAATGACTGTGTGGCAGAACCCCGTGACGGTGAGGTAGAACTCCATGACGGTTCGAAATAACTCCATGACGGTTCGAAATAACTCCATAACGGTTCAAAATATCTCCATGACGGTTCGAAATAACTCCATGACGGTTCGAAATAACTCCATGACGGTTCAAAATAACTCTATAACGGGATTCGATAGAACTCCATAACGGTTTGATAGAACTCCATAACGGTTCGATAAATCTCATTGACGGTTCGATAAAACTCCCTAACGGGATTCGATAGAACTCCATAACGGTTCGATAGGACTCCATAACGGTTCGATAGAACTCCATAACGGTTCGATAAAACTCATTGACGGTTCGATAAAACTCCCTAACGGGATTCGATAGAACTCCATAACGGTTCGATAGAACTCCATAACGGTTCGATAGAACTCCATAACGGTTCGATAGAACTCCATAACGGTTCGATAAAACTCATTGACGGTTCGATAAAACTCCCTAACGGGATTCGATAGAACTCCATAACGGTTCGATAGAACTCCATGACGGTTCGATAGAACTCCATAACGGTTTGATAGAACTCCATAACGCGATTCGATAGAACTCCATAACGGTTCGATAGGACTCCATAACAGTTCGATAGAACTCCATAACGGTTCGATAAAACTCATTGACGGTTCGATAGAACTCCATAACGGTTCGATAGAACTCCATAACGGTTCGATAGAACTCCATGACGGTTCGATAGAACTCCATAATGGTTCGATAGGACTCCATAACGGTTCGATAGGACTCCATAACGGTTCGATAGGACTCCATAACGGTTCGATAGGACTCCATAACGGTTCGATAGGACTCCATAACGGTTCGATAGGACTCCATAACGTTTCGATAGGACTCCATAACGGTTCGATAGAACTCCATAACGGTTCGATAGAACTCCATAACGGTTCGGTAGACCTCCATGACAGTTCGGTCGAACTCCATGACAGTGTGATAGAACTCCATGACAGTCTGGTAGAACTCCATGAGAGTCTGGTAGAACTCCATGAGAGTCTGGTAGAACTCCATGACAGTCTGGTAGAACTCCATGAGAGTCTGGTAGAACTCCATGACAGTGTGGTTGAACTCCATGACAGTGTGGTAGAACTCCATGACAGTTAGATAGAACTCCATGACAGTGAGGTGAACTTCATGACAGTGAGGTAAACTCCGTGACAGTTCAATAAAACTCAATGACAGTGTGGTAGAACTCCATGACAGTTAGGTAGACCTCCATGACAGTGAGGTGAACTCCGTGACAGTTCGATAAAACCTCATGACAGTGAGGTGAACTCCATGACAGTGAGGTGAACTCCATGACAGTGAGGTGAACTCCATGACAGTGAGGTGAACTCCATGACAGTGAGGTGAACTCCATGACAGTGAGGTAGAACTAATGACAGTGTGGTGAACTCCATGACAGTGAGGTGAACTCCATGACAATGTGGTAGAACCCATGACAGTGAGGTGAACTCCATGACAGTGAGGTAAACTCCATGACAGTGAGGTGAACTCCATGACAGTGTGGTGAACTCCATGACAGTGTGGTGAACTCCATGACAGTGAGGTGAACTCCATGACAGTGTGGTGAACTCCATGACAGTGAGGTGAACTCCATGACAGTGTGGTAGAACCCATGACAGTGAGGTGAACTCAATGACAGTGAGGTGAACTCCATGACAGTGAGGTGAACTCCATGACAGTGAGGTGAACTCCATGACAGTGAGGTAAACTCAATGACAGTGAGGTAAACTCAATGACAGTGTGGTGAACTCCATGACAGTGTGGTGAACTCCATAACAGTGTGGTGAACTCCATGACAGTGTGGTGAACTCCATGACACTGACATGAACACCATGACAGTGTGGTGAACTCCATGACAGTGAGGTGAACTCCATGACAGTGAGGTGAACTCCATGACAGTGAGGTAGATTTACAGGGCTCTGGTTTACAGTAGTGCACTATATAGGGAATAGGGTTCTATAGGGCTCTAGTCTAAAGTAGTGCACTATATAGGGAATAGGGTTCTATAGGGTTCTGGTCTAAAGTAGTGCACTATATAGGGAATAGGGTTCTATAGGGCTCTGGTCTAAAGTAGTGCACTATATATAGGGAAGATGGTTCTATAGGGCTCTGGTCTAAAGTAGTGCACTATATATAGGGAATAGGGTTCTATAGGGCCCTGGTCTAAAGTAGTGCACTATATATAGGGAAGATGGTTCTATAGGGCTCTGGTCTAAAGTAGTGCACTATGTAGGGAATAGTGTGCCATCTGTACTTCAACGTTGTGTATTTTCCAGCCCAGTCTGATGTCTGGTGACATCATCAGGTTGTTTCCACGTCTCGTCTCCTTTCATATCTACTGTTCTTCCTAAGTGTCTGATTTAACGAGGGAAAATAGAATAGTGCCCAAAGTGAATCATCTCAATCTGATTGAACATGTTAGTGTGTGACGCATCTTCTCTTCCTTCACTAACCTTTAAGACGTGGGCGTACACTACTGACTGCCTCCCTCAACCCCTTCATTTCTCTCTCTCTGTCTCTCTGTCTCTCTGTCTCTCTGTCTCCCTCCCTCAACCCCTTAATTTCTCTCTCTCTGTCTCTCTGTCTCTCTCTCTCTCTGTCTCTCTGTCTCCCTCCCTCAACCCCTTCATTTCTCTCTCTCTGTCTCTCTGTGTCTCTCTCTGTCTCTCTGTCTCTCTGTCTCTCTGTCTCCCTCCCTCAACCCTTAATTTCTCTATCTCTGTCTCTATGTCTCTCTCTGTCTCCCTATCTCAATCCTTAATTCCTCTCTCTCTGTCTCTCTGTCTCCCTCCCTCAACCCCTTCATTTCTCTCGCTCTGTCTTTCTCTCTGGCTCTCTGTCTCCCTCCCTCAACCCTTCATTTCTCTCTCTCTGTCTCTCTCTGTC